>NC_056726.1:1610683154-1610760654 GCF_019279795.1 Protopterus annectens | reverse complement strand
ACTGCTTGACATTATGCATACAGCTTTCTACCACTCCCGGGATTCGAATCGTGCCTGTGTGTGTTTCATCACAATGAGCTATTGAGGAACTGCTGTCTCTTGTTTGACTGTTTTCTGTCTACTACTCTCTTGGTTGTACAATTTGACATTGTAATTCTAACATTCATGTATTGCTGATAGGTTTTATATTGGGTATACATACTTCTGACATATGACACTCTGGGAAACAATGGTTAACACAACATTACTATTCAGACAACTACTGACACTTTCATTGATATATACTGTGTAGATACATTATAATATGCTAATTTGCCATTTATTCAGTACCAACAATACACATTTTGCAGTAATGACAGGTGCCAGTCTACTCCTTTCTTATTTATTTGCCCAGAATACCTCTGTATTTATACAAACAGCCTCTCGATGCAGCCTTAACAACCTGCTGGCATGCGCGGCCACATTGGTGGCCATCTCATCTGTAGCTGTACAGGAGATAGAGAAGCATTTATGCATACCTATCCATCACATACACAGGCTGGACTCTTCGCCAAACAGTACTTGATACTGATACTTGCACACAGCTGAGACATTCTGTGTTCAAGCATCTTGGATCCACTGATCCAAGAAATCCCTCTTCCTATGCTTAAGATCAGCAAAATGGTGCCGAACTTGCTCACCAGTCTGAGGGATGCCAGTAGCACTGATGAGATCACTTGCGAGATGATCCCAGGCCTCCACTTTGTATTGGGAGCACTGGTACTGGCCCTACAGCAGTCTCACTTCATGGTGTTTTACAAGGAGTCCGACCATGACCCTGGATGCCTGAATATCCTAGTACTGTGCCCAAAAGTGCGATCCTTCACCAACTCCAGCCATGGTGTCTGCATTGATGAGCTACAATGGATTATGGACTGAACTCCCACCTACAGGGTGTAAATAAGGCTGATTTCCCATCCTTTGCCATCATTGGACCATTTTGAATATGCTGAGCTAAGCTAAGCACCACACAAACCCGCTTAGCTAAGGTTGGCAGTTCTTACACTGTCAGAGCGCTGCTTACCGATGGCAATTCCACTTAGCTGGGCTACTAATTGCTTACCATTCATATTTAAGCAATGCTTACACCCAGTAAGCATAGCTGTGCACTGCTTAGCATTGCTTGAATTTTATTTTGTAGACTATCAGTTTTATGAAATTGTTCATCATTACTAACATATTATAATTTTATGTTTATCTTCCCTGACATCCCCCTATGTGCTTTCATTACATTTATTCTTGTGTTACTATACTATATGGGGCACTTGTGTTTACATGGGGGTTCACATCTTTTCTGGACTAACACCACATTTTTGGACCTAATACACTACCCTGGGTGAAAAAAATATTATTTACTACCTCATTTATTAAAACATATCACTTTTACAACTGCTTTCACATGTAAAAGTGAACAGACTTCATTGGGGCTCAAACCATGAATGCTTGCATACAAAGTGGAAGTTGCAACCACTTGTCTATTTTGGCTTACTCAATTTACTCATATATTTCTATTTAGCTCCTTTGGATATTTCAGCTATACTAAGCACAGCTGTGTGACGTGCACACCAGCTCAGTTACACTTAAACTTTACTTGGACTAATAAAAAAAATAGAAAATATAAATGGACTTTACCTTTTTTCACTTTAGGGGTATGCACATAGCTCCAACAACTTTCAGCATGAAATCTGGACAAAGCCAGATGTAATGGGGGAACAAAGGCACAAAACTAGGGATGATTTTAACACTTTAAAAGTGCATAGGATAACGGGTCTTGCATTAGCATGTATTTTCTGAAGTGTATGAAGCCTGGAAACTCAAGCATGTTACTGATAACTTTATACATTTATTTATTTATTTATTTTTTATTTAACATTTGTTGACCAGGAAAGTCCGAGTAGGATGAAGCCTATTTTCAGCAGACACCCAAGGAGATATGCTCCAGATGCATGTCTGTGGAATACATTCTGCGGATATCTGCACAGTTGTGCAGTATATCTGCATATAACTTTTTTATTTACTTTTAACAGTGCTGTAATGGCACTTTCTGAGCAAAGGGGGCATGTTACATGTGCAGGCACTTCTGTAACATGTTCACTGCACTCGTTCACAGATCATATCCATGTAGTTTTGACAGCAGTACGTCTTCATGAAACTGCAAGGCACGCTGCTGTGCTGCACGGACACAATCTATTCCATGCAAGAATAGTTTATGCTTGCATGGAACTTTATTGAATGCTGGGGTACATTCTTTCTACAGAGGATAGAATGCAATTTCACTTAGAAACCTCAAAACAACAGGAAAGATACTCTTGATCAAAACTGTGGAATAATCTGAGAGTGTTTTATGTATGAAAGATATGTATCATTGTGACATAGTTTAATAATTTACAATTAATGTCTTACAGGAATATCAAATAATGTAGTAATCTGTGATGCATTTGCAGTTAAATATTGCTAATCAAAAAAAATCCCATTATAATAATAGAATGTTAGGTATCAAAATATAAGCTTTCTAGAGATTTAAAGTTATAAGATGAGGAATCTTAGGCACAGAATCTCCTTAGTTCAAGATGAGACGCAAAGGATTAGGTGAAACTGTCACATTACAAAAATGGCAACTGACTGCAAGGGTTTACTATTAAAATCATGAATATCATAATGTAACCCGCTCAAAATGCTGACTGAACACATCAAATTCCAGCATATTAATTAGCTGACATTGTCAAATGGAAATACCAAAGATTTCGAATTTGGCAGTTTTGATGTCAGACATAATTCTTTTACCTGCTACTGCCTGCTTTCCAGCAGTACAAATGGATGCAGTTCAGTTCTGCACAAAGATGGAATTCAGCCCCCTGTACCCCTTACACCCCCTGCAATCTATATATTCCAACTCTGAGATCGCACTACTATGAGGAAAAGGATAAATTTCCCAATCCGCACTGTACTGTGATCTCTATTCTTAACATCAACCACCTATAAGGGAATGCACAGTGGCATCACAGAATTGAAGGTCAGCAATATGGGAATCAGCCAAATGACGTTCAGCATTCCCGTCTTCGCCAAACCTTCATTCTTCATTTTGATAGTAAACCGAATGCAAGACTTTCTGTATTAAAATGCACAAAAGAATTGTTATCAAAAAGGAGATGTAGCTGATGTAATATGTTTCATAATTTAATTTACCAAACTTCAATATTTTGTATTCAATATTTTCACTTCTGCTCTCATATGTCAAGTATAGGTTAATGTTTTGGATCATATCTTTGAAAGTCTTTGTAAGACATAACAACTTTATCACTAACCCCAGATATAGTTTTATTTTATCTATTTTTTTTTATTATTATTTCTTAGTTGTAGGAGCATGTTTCTCTATGGCAGTGATTTTCAAACAGATCTGATGGTATTCACAATGATACCACTATTTACATAAACTGGCACCACAACACAAAATTAAAAGCTAGATTCTTAACTGCCTGACTGTTTTATTTTTCATGTGGACCATCTGTTAAAAGGGATTTAAATGTACTGTTTATTTTGCCCTGTAGTTCTGTTACAGGAAACACTTTTTATCTATTGTAGCCTCTATCCATGAAGAGCCCCGCTAAAATGTAACCTTCTTAAAACATATCTGTATCACATCTGTATAAATGGAACATAACCTGGAAGGTCAGATCAATTGAATCCTCATCATATTCTTTTTTATATACCTGGGGTGTTGACTGCTAAAACACAAATAATAATTAACAAGTGTAGAGTTCCACAATAATCTGTAATAAAAAGATGTAATACATTTAAATTTATCTTATATCTTCAGTGCAAATATGGGTCTACCTGAAAAGACCAAAATTCCACATTACTGAATGCGACATGACAGAGATGACATAGCCAAAACCTCACATAAACAAACACTCTGAACACAAAAATTGTACTGTGGGAAAAGAACCACTTGGCCACCATGGTGAACTTTGCCCTTTCCTCACTGTAGTGTGATCTTGGAATTGGTGTATTTAGTTAGAAGGGGTGTGAGGGTGAAGCCCCCCCACATCGTTGGGTTTGATTTGTTTCAGTTTGTGTTAGTTGTGGTGATGGACAAGTGGTTAGTTTCCCAGAGTTCCTTATCGGTATTCTGAGTGTTCATTTATGTGTGGCTTCAGCTATGTCATCTTGATCATGTCAGATTCGGTAATGTAGGATTTTGGTCTTTTCAAGTAGACCCATATACACATATATAACACACACACACACACACACACACACACACACATATATATATATATATATATATATATATATATATATATCTTCTTAGTTGAGTCAAACAATACAACTAATTTAGTTTAGTAAAACATTCTTTCTGCAGCTTGATTTACCATGATGCATAGTAGGGAAATATTGCTTCTACTCTTAATGATATTAAGGAATAAAAAAGGACCACTTATTTCCATAATTGTGGTAGCAGACTCCTCAAAACAGTAATGCTTATGAAGGATTAAGGCATATCAATATCTATCTATCTATCTATCTATATATATATATATATATATATATATATATATATATATATATATATGTGTGTATGTGTGTGTGCGTGCATGTGTATATAGAGCGATAGATATGGAGCTCATACTTATAGCAATTATATATATGTAATGGTAGCAGAATTACTGGTTATACTATTAATAAGACAATGAGTTTAATAGGTAGGTGCGCCATTTGTGTTTGTGTCCTATATTTCTCTGCTTCCAGTTTGTTTATCTTATTGTTTACTAGGAGGATCACCTCGTGTAGAACAAAAGCAACAAAAAAAATCACAAAAAGGTTCATTTTAGTTAGTTAAACAAACTGCACACACACACACAGTACAAAGAGGTGGATAAACAATAGATAAATTATAGATAACTCAACCCTCCACAAGGAGTTCTGTTACAAAATCTAATGATTAAAACCTGTTTGCAAAAGCCACAAATGTTAGCCGCAGTCAGTGCAAAATATGAACAATAACCCATAACAAAACTATTTTGGCATCTAAGCTATATGGTTGTTCATAAAAAGTACATTATGAAGAAACTCTGGCTACAATATGTCAGGGAATTCAAATGCACATTTCTCTTGAGACAGTTACTTTTAGTGGCCAGATTATCAAAACCTAAAGCCATTTCTTAATACATTAAGTATATACTTTTATAGATGATATTGTCCATCTCATATAATGGATATTTTGTCTTAAATATGATCAAAAATTATATCAAAAGTGAGCATATGTTCAGCTTGTTAACCAGGTATTTTTATTGGTTAATGTTATTGGAAGAATCATCTTTGTTGCTGCGAATTAATTAAACTATAACCATGTTAGTCATTATCTTCTGGTGAAATGGTTACATCAAACCTAAGTAAGTCAATAATAGTTATAACTGAATTTAAAGATAATGTACATTGCTTGCAGCGTATATCTCTTATAATGGACAGTGCTTTTACTAGTTATGTTTGCTTTGTACATACAGGCCACTTGAGGACATTAGAGAGAGCTGACACATCTTTACAAAATGAGCATAGCCCCCTGTGTGACAGATAATGAGCACCTGCTATGAGAGCTTTAACTGCAGGTGCAGTGGAGGAGGCGCATGCCAATCTGTGATGGCAGTGACAGAGGCACAGCTGCATGGCTGGCATATGCCTATTTCACACTGCAAGAAAAGAATGTTTATTATTTCAATATTTTTTTAATTTATTTTAAAACCCATGGACTACCAAAGCTTATTTGCATTGGAAGAGTTTGGTAAATGAAAGAGGAAACCACCCAAGTATCTCGTATGAGAATAAATTGCCAAACAAGTATATGTTCATATAAGCTTAATATTTTCAGTTATGCATTATGCTGACAAGTAAAGCTCACCAGACTGAAATTTAAATGTTGGTACATGTTGTAGTATGATTTAAAATGATGTGACAAATAAAATGTGCATGGCAAAGTCTAAGGTATGCCAGTGTTGAGTTCAAAAAAGCATGAGTTATCAAAAGGTAATCCATGTAGCAGGCAAAAGTCAAAAAGAAGTAATCAATTAGTCAGTAATATGTCAGAAAAAATGCACATACAATGTGTAATAAACTGTTCCTCACATTAAAAGCCTATGGATTTCATTAAACAGTGGAATGGAAATAATTATTGTAGTGCATTTCATTTAGTTAGAATTATTTTATTTTACTTATTTGCTAACCTTAATGGACAAAATGTCCACTTTCAAGAGCATCCCAGGTGCACAGTTATATTAAGTGACTTGCTCAGAATCACACAGTAGACAAAAGACATAAAAGAAATCAAACCCTGTAATACTGACTACAAAAAATGTAGTCAAAACCTTAATCCTCTGTGTTAAATACCAAAGTTACAGACTTGTAATTATTTATGTACTAAACACCTTTTCTGTACGTTTTTCTGACCTGTTCCTAAACACGGAACAAACAGGTGCAGCAGATACAGACCCCATTCATTTCCAATATTATGGACCAGTCTTCCATTTTGTAATAGCAAGTACTCATCCTTAAGCACTTTAAAGCAGAATTATATATCTGAGTCAGTATGGAAAATATAGCGCCATATACAGACGTCTATGTTCCGTACTGGTCTTCCTTCCTGAACACAGGACCCAACCACAGCTATGAATTCAAATGTCTGATGTGGGAATAAAACCCAAATCTTTTAGATTTTTTTGAACTTTAAAGGAAGATGTTTTACATATATGAACAATTAAGCTTGCGGATTTTGGATTCTATTTTTCCTATTAGTTTTACTGTTGTAGGAAGCAGGGCTAATTTAATTCATTGTTAGAATGACATGCTTTGGTGTCCAATAGACTAAAAAATATAGCTGCCAGTGGATAAACATTTTTCCATTTTTTTTCCATTATCACTGCCTTTGCTTTCTGAGAAGCATTGGATATGGCTTGCTTTATGAAATCGTCTTAGTGGAGAATTAATTAAATTTTATTTGGTGTGGTGGTAGTTATTCTGTTTACATTAGCTTCTTGCATCCTTATATGCCTCACTTTATTACAAGTTGCATTTGTTGTTTTGATTGCAGGATTTTTGAAACATACTGACGACAGAGTTTGCAGTGTCAGTATTGACCTTCAACCCACTGTTCTGGTTGTTTTATGAATTTGTGTTTTTATTAAAAAAATGACCATGAAACAAATAAAATGAAAAGAAAAATCACAACTCTATCAAAAGAAAGACTGGTTCATTTCCTGGTGCCTCAACTACTGCCTCTCAGGAAGAATAAAATAATGAAAAAAACACACAATGCATAACAATACCAATCGATATTTAGTCACAATTAACCAGTCGGAATCCTCCAATTATATTCTTCATTAAGGCGTAAAGGAGCAAGAGTGTTATATTACAGAATAAAAACTATCTCCTTATATCATGGCACTTGTTTTAAAACTCTGCCTGCTGTCACAGTTAAACAGTCTGTTGTAAAACACATATTCACATATTTGGAATTAATAGCATACTTTTCATAGGTTCATAGGTGTGTACTAGGCTAAAGGCCCTGGAACCTTTACAATGCTAGCCCATAGAAGTGCCCTGGCATCATGCCGCTCGATGTTAGTTCCCAGTGCCTCTATCTAGTAGAGCCACTGGAGTGATCCCCGGGGTGAACTTTCTATTTCCCATCCGCTCATCTAAATTTCTCTTGAAGAGGGCCAGTGAGGTGCTCTGCTTGACATGTATGGGAATTCTATTCCAGAGCATGGGCAATTTCTGGGTTATGAACCTGTCCCTCCATCATGTTCTGTTGATTGTGGTAATGAGGTTGAGGTCTCTGGAGTGTTTGGTGTGGAAGGATTGGGATTTCTTTAGATGTAGAATTTCTAACAGAGTTGGGTCAGACATGGCTTTGTAAGTCAAGCAGAGATTGCCTCTTAGTAGATGATATGAGACAGAATAGCTGGAGTTTTTTGAGTCTGTCCATGTAGAACATGTGTTTAAGGCCTAGGATCCTCTTCGTGAGGTACTTTTGTGGTCTTTCCAGCTGTTGCATGTGTCTAGTGAGGTACATGCCAAATGGGGCATTATACTTGATGACTGACCTAATGAGAGAAGATTAGAGAGAGATGATAACCTCCTTCTTCCTGGATGCAAAGCCCTTGGTAATGTGCCACATACAAGGACGTTCTGACCACAGTGGCAATGTGGTGGTCGAAGGAGAGGTTGCTGTCAACCTGTGTCCCCAGATCTCTTAAAATACCTTCAGTGTTCAGTGGGCTCCCATCAATGTGGTCATTAGTGGGAACTGAGTTTTTCCCAAAGGGGATGACAATGCATTTTCTGGCATTAAGCTTAAGGCCACGGTTTTGACACCAGTCATTGGTCTCAGTGAGGCCTTTCTGTAGGATGTCTGCATCACTTGGGGAGTTAATAATGGCTCCCAGCTTGCAGTCGTCAGTGAACTTGGTCAGCCAGAATCGCTTTGTGTTGGCCTGGACTTTTGAGAAGTAGATGCCAAGCAGGAGAGGACCCAAGACCAATCCCTGTCAGACTCCGCTCATGACTGGTAATCAGTCTAACTTGGAGTCCACTACTTTCACATTGTGTGTTCTATCTGTGAGCCAATTTGCAACCCACCTAGTGATATCAGGTTGATGCCTAGTTTGGTGAGTTTATCAGTAATTCCTCAGTAGGGGATGGTATCTCAGGCCTTGGCCAGATCGAGGTAGGCTGTATGAACTGCCTTGCCCTCATCCACAGTTCTGGTGACTGACTGAAATAAGTCAACCAGGTTGAGCAGGCATGATTTACCTTTCACAAAACCAAATTGCATGGGATGTAGAGTTTGGAGATTCCCTATATCCTTGTTAATTAGGTCCATGATGATGTGCTCCATAGCCTTACATATCAGACTCGTCAGGCTAATTGGGTGATAATTCCCAGGGTCTGTAGACACTCCCCCTTTATGGAGAGGGATAAATGTAGCAGTGCATCATTCAGCAAGGACAAAGCCTGAGGTGAGGCTGTGATTGAACAGGGCACATAGATGTGGTGCAGTTCACTTTGTATTTCATGTAGAACACATCCAGGTATATTGTCGGGTCCTATGGAAGCTGTATTCTTGGCCTTGGACAATGCAGCTTTAACCTGTGCTGCAGTAATGCTGGGTGCCTGGCATTCCTCCAGAATTGTGATTGGTCCTTTTGAGGGGAGAGAGGGGTAAAGTTGGCATTGAATCTGTTGGTCAGTATGTGGGCAATATCTGTTGGCTCAGTATAGGAGGTACCATTGTGTAGTAACTCAGAGCAAACATAGGTATTGCCATGGGGATTCTTGATATAACTATAGAAGGCTTTGTGGTTGTTTTTAGTATCTGATGCAATTCTGCCTTCATAGCTGGGTTTAGAGGTTTTGATGAGGGATCTCAACTTTTTGTTGAGGCTAATAAGTCTTGGGACTTCACCTTTTTCTGCAACAGTTTCTTCATTCTGTTGTAGAGTTTATTAATGGCAGGGAACCACCAGATTGGATTCCTTTTTTGAAGGAGAGTGTCTTGGTTCTGTTGGGTATGGCTAGTTCCATGCATTTATGTATGTGTTTGTCCAGTGCATTGGTTTATGATTTGACAGTCATGCATCTATTTTCCATTGATATGGGTACCATGAAGTTAGCCACCTCTGTTCTTAAGCACCCAAAGTCAGCTTTGGAGAAGTTTTTCATGGTGGTTACCTTTGCGGGGGGGAGTGGGTGAGATGTGGCTTTCCATGGCGATTAGTTTGTGGTCGGATCTAACCAGGGAGGAACTAACTATTGGTGTAGAGCAACAGTTGCCCATGTTAGTAATAACCAGGTCAAGGTTGTTGCTTCCTCTAGTGGAGTTAAGAATGAGCTGGTCCAGGGCATTGGAACTGATGAATTCCAGGAAGCATTGGGCCAGTGATTCGTGCAGGAGTAGTTTTCCCAGTTGATGGAGGTGTACTTAAAGTCACCTACTATGAGAGTGTTGGGTAGACTCTAATAATTTCCAGGGTGCTTACAAACTAGATTAGCTCTGTTATGTTTTCTCACATACCTCAGATGCTCTTGTATCTTATACTTAAGACTTCTTTTTGTTCCCCTATGGAAAAATAAACTGCAACTACATTTGATGTTATAAATTACAACCTCAGTAGCAGCTACACAAGTATATCAACCCACATCATGTATTTTTTCAGTAACCCTACTAAATGTAGGAATTATTTTATTACACACTGGACACCCACCACAAAGCAATGTGCCCCTCAGATTTGCCTCATTACTCACAATGCTTTCTCAATGTAATTTAAAATAACTCTTTGTGAGCATATCACCATGTCTTCTACCCCTATATTGATGATATCTTAAAGTTACATCCAGTAGTAGAACCCAATGGCCTTTTCTTTTTCACATTTTACTTTTTCACTATTTATTCTCACAAGCAGTAGTATCAGTGGCACGACAGGTAGCATGCTGAGTTTGTTTCTGATCAACATGAGGTTCTTCCAGAAGATTTCTATACTTGCAACTATATTTATGCATTTTCCACATTCACCTTATATTCTAACATTTGTTTTTTCGCACATTCAGTTGCTGCTTGGTCCACTTGTGGTTTGATTTCCATTCCGGCTTGAGACCGATATGCTTCTGCTAGACTAAGCAGGGAAGTCATCGTAGATTGATTCTCCTCATGTTTCAAACCTTTCACTACATTTGGGTCTTGTGAGGTCAACAGATATGTGTGGAGTCCCACGGCTGCAGATCTGCACATGTAGTCAGTTTCAAGGAGGCCCATCCCTCCTTCAGAATGGGGAATATATAATCTTGATATGCACTGATTTTTATAAATCATTTGGTGAGTATGAAGCATGCTTCTTGTTTTCCTATCTAATCTATCCAACACATTTTGGGGCCAGTCAATCACTCCAAAACTGTAAGTTAGGGCAGGAAGATCAACTTGATTTATAGCTTGCATTTTGTTCATAGGTTCATAGGTTCATAGGTAGGTACTAGGCTATCGGCCCAAGGGCCTACGTAAGCCTAGCTAACAAAGTTCCCTGGCTTACGCCACCCAAGAAAGTTATTTTCATGTGCCACTGTCAAGCAGAGACACAGAAATGATCCCCGGGGTGTATTTCCTATTTCCCATCCACACATCAAGATTTTTCTTGAAGAGTGCTAATGAAGAACTTTGCTTGACATAGATGGGTAGCCTGTTCCAGAGTATGGGAAGTCTCTGGGATAGGAATCTATCCCTCCAGCATGTCCTGTTTATTGTGGCAACAAGGTTTAGGTCCCTAGAGCATGTAGCTCTGAGGGATTGGGATTTCTTTAGGTGTAGCATGTCCAACAGCTCTGGGTTTGACACAGCTTTATATGTTAGGCAGAGATCACCTCGGAGTAGGCGATATGCTACTGAGTAAAGCTGGAGTTTTTTGAGGCGGTAAGTGTAGGGCATTTGTTTGAGTCCAGTAATCCTCTTTGTGAGGTACTTCTGTGGCCTTTCCAGCTGCTGCAGATGTCTTGTGAGGTACATTTCAAAAGGGGCATTGTACTCTATAATGGGTCTAATGAGTGTCGAGTAGAGGGGAACGATGACCTTTGTTTTCCTGGATGAGAACCCTTTTATGATGAGGTGTGCCACGTAGAAGGACTTCCTGACTACTGTGGCGATGTGACTATCAAAGGAGAGACTACTTTCCACCTGGATCACAAGGTCTCATCACGCATTCGGTGTTAAGTAGATTGCTGCCTATGTGGTAGTTCATGGGTACAGAGTTTTTACCAAAGGGGATGACACTGCACTTTTTGGTATTGAGCTTGAGGTCATGGCTCTGACACCAGGCATCTGTCTCAGAGAGGCCCTTCTGTAGGATGTTCACATCATTTGGGGACTTGACTATGGCTCCTAGTTTGCAGTCATCTGCGAACTTCGTTAGCCAGAGGCCTTCTGTGTTAACCTGTATTTCAGAGAAGTAGATACTAAACAGGCGTGGTCCCAGGACAGAACCCTGTGGTACTCCACTTGTCACTGGTTTGAGGTTAGATTTGGAGTCTGCAACTTTTACAGTGTGGGTTCTGTCAGTGAGCCAGTTGGCAACCCATCTTGTGACATAGGGATTTATGCCTAGTTTATTGAGTTTAGCTATAATTCCAGAATGGGGGATGGTGTCGAAAGCCTTGGTGAGGTCAAGATAGGCTGTGTGAACCACCTTCCCCTCATCTACGGCTTTGGTGACTGCCTCAAAGAAGTCGATCAGGTTCAGGAGGCATGCTCTACCTTTCACAAACCTGAACTGGGTGGGATCCAGAGTTTGGAGGTTACCAGTGTCCTTGTTTATGAGTTCCATGATGATACGTTCCATGGCCTTGCAGACCAGGCTCATCAGGCTAATAGGTCTATAGTTCCCAGGATCAGTGGTGGCTCCCCCTTTGTGGAGTGGGATAACTGTTGCTGTGCGCCATTCAGTGGGCACAAAGCCTGATGCGAGGCTATTATTGAACATGGTGCTTAAGTGGGGAGCCAGTTCATTCTGAAGTTCGTGTAAAATGCAACCTGGGATGTTGTCCAGTCCCATGGATGCTGTGTTTTTGGCTTTAGAGAGTGCAGCTTTCACCTGCATAGTTGTGATTACAGGGACTCTGCATTCTTCCTGTATAGATATGGGCCCTTTATTGGGTGGGGGGGGGGGGTAAAGTTAGCACTGAACCTATCTGCCAAGATGTTGGCAATATCAATTGGTTCTGTAATTTTCGTGCCTTTGTGCTGTAACTCAGAGCAGATCTGGGTGTTGCCATTGAGATTCTTGACATAGCTATAGAATGCTTTGTGGTTGTCCTTGGAATTAGTGGCGATTTTATTTTTGTAGCTAGCTTTGGAGGATCTTATAAGGGATCTCAGCTTCTTACTGAGGCTGACCAGGGAGCTCCTCCACTCATGGGATTTTACTCTCTTTTGCAACAGTTTCTTCCTTCTGTTGTACAGTTTGTTTATGGCAGGGGACCACCAGATTGGTTTCCTTTTTTTGGAGGATAGCGTCTTGGTTCTAGTTGTCAAAACTGTTTTCAGGATTAATTTAAGTCTTCTAAAGTATTCCTTACTAAGTTTTATTTGCATTTGCTCATGTTTTATTGTTGATCCTTCATCAATTCCCAAATATTTATACACTACCTCTTGCACAAGTTCTTTTATATCACATTCTTGTCCCAAACTGATGTTTTCTTGGTGCTGCAGTTTTCCTGCTTTAAAGGTTGATTTTGCACATTTATCAAGACCAAATGACATTGTTATATCATCTGAAATAGTTTTGACAACTTGTAGTTGTACTTTCAGTTTCTCATCTGATGAGCTATACAGTTTCAAATCATTGACAAAGAGAAGGTGAGAAGTCTTTACACTGTGTTGTTTTCTAGGAGTCAAATTATAGCCATGCCTAAGCTGTTAAGTATACAGCTTAATGGGTTAAGGGCAAGGCAGAATTGCAGAGAGTCACCTTGGAATATCCCCCTTTGAATTTTTATCCCTGGAATAATAATTAGCCCCTTATCATGGCTTAATTGCAAAGTGGTCTGCCACTTTTTCATTGTCATTGTAATGTAGGGTGTATCTTATATATTTTTAAGAACTCTTTTGTCAATGAATGTGAGATACTATACAATGCTTTTTTGAAGTCAGTCCACCCCATACTTAAATTGTTCCCATTTTTACAGTTCTCCACTGTGATTTTATTTAACAGCAAATGATCCTTTGTTCCACATGACTTTCCTTTATTGCCCTTTTGTTCTATTGCCATAATTGAGTTTTCTTCTAAATGACTATAGACTCTGTCGGTACCAATTCCAGTGTAGAGTTTATACGTTGTAGGAAAGCAAGTTATTGGTCTGTAATTTTTAGGGTAGTTTGTAGGTTCACTCTTAAGTAGGAGCATTGTTTTTCCTGTTGTTAGCCAGGTTGGTATCTGTTTGGAGTGTGCACATAAATAGTTCTTACTCATGGCTAAATCTTCATGCAAATATATTAATACTTTTAACCAGAAGTCGAGTACTGCATCTGGGCCGGGGGGTTTCCAATATGAAGCTTGCCTGAGTTGATGGTAGCTCAGGTGGATGTAAAAAATCTCATGGTATACACTGAAAAGGGCAGGAAGATCTCATGATATACACTGAAAAGTGCAGGGGAACCTCCCTGATGCCCAGGCCAAATGAATACCATCTTCAGTCTCACATGAAAATAGGTTACTAGCCTAGTGGCACAAACTATTATACTTTATCATAAAATATAATTCTTTCTTATTAAACATGATACAGAAGCATTAGAGTTTATTCTATATTTAAACATACAAAATAAACTAAGTAGTTATTTAGCAAGTCAGTTCAAGATGGCCTGCACACCTTATCTTCCAAACATGCTCTTCCCAAAGTGTATGTAATGTCAGTTCCTCCTTCTTTTCTTCTTTCTCATCCTCACATTTACAGTCCTCTATTAGTTCCACAATTTAGACAGTTGTTACTGTTTCAGGTTTTACAACCAACAATTCCTTAGTTACATATTACAGTGACTGAGGCAGCTCTTGCAGTGCATTCACTGTCAATTTAGCACAGGTACAATATTGTATCCTTGTATCAATAAATACCTAAATAGCTGCTAGGAATGATAGCCCATACCAGAGTCCCATCTGCATCCCTTCATAACCTCTGAAAACAGCTTTTATCTGCAAAATAGTGTCTCTAAGAACTCATGATCCACCTTTACAGGTCTTTAAAATGTATTTTTTTTCTGGTTGCTACATCTGTTAAACTCAGAGCAAACATAGGTATTGCCATGGAGGATTCTTGATATAACTATAGAAGGCTTTGTGGATTTGTTTTAGTATCTGATGCAATTCTGCCTTCATAGCTGGGTTTTAGTAAGTTTTGATGAGGATCTCAACTTTTTGTTGAGGCTAATAAGTCTTGGGACTTCACCTTTTTCTGCAACAGTTTCTTCATTCTGTTGTAGAGTTTATTAATGGCAGGGAACCACCAGATTGGATTCCTTTTTTGAAGGAGAGTGTCTTGGTTCTGTTGGGTATGGCTAGTTCCATGCATTTATGTATGTGTTTGTCCAGTGCATTGGTGTATGATTTGACAGTCATGCATCTATTTTCCATTGATATGGGTACCATGAAGTTAGCCACCAAGTGCCCAAAGTCAGCTTTGGAGAAGTTTTTCATGGTGGTTACCTTTGCGGGGGGAGTGGGTGAGATGTGGCTTTCCATGGCGATTAGTTTGTGGTCGGATCTAACCAGGGAGGAACTGACTATTGGTGTAGAGCAACAGTTGCCCATGTTAGTAATAACCAGGTCAAGGTTGTTGCTTCCTCTAGTGGAGTTAAGAATGAGCTGGTCCAGGGCATTGGAACTGATGAATTCCAGGAAGCATTGGGCCAGTGATTCATGCAGGAGTAGTTTTCCCAGTTGATGGAGGGGTACTTAAAGTCACCTACTATGAGAGTGTTGGGTAGACTCTAATAGTTTCCAGGGTGCTTACAAACTAGATTAGCTCTGTTATGTTTTCTCACATCCCTCAGATGCTCTTGTATCTTATACTTAAGACTTCTTTTTGTTCCCCTATGGAAAAATAAACTGCAACTACATTTGATGTTATAAATTACAACCTCAGTAGCAGCTACACAAGTATATCAACCCACATCATGTATTTTTTCAGTAATCCTACTAAATGTAGGAATTATTTTATTACACACTGGACACCCACCACAAAGCAATGTGCCCCTCAGATTTGCCTCATTACTCACAATACTTTCTCAATGTAATTTAAAATAACTCTTTGTGAGCATATCACCATGTCTTCTACCCCTATATTGATGATATCTTAAAGTTACATCCAGTAGTAGAACCCAATGGCCTTTTCTTTTTCACATTTTACTTTTTCACTATTTATTCTCACAAGCAGTAGTATCAGTGGCACAACAGGTAGCATGCTGAGTTTGTTTCTGATCAACATGAGGTTCTTCCAGAAGATTTCTATACTTGCAACTATATTTATGCATTTTCCACATTCACCTTATATTCTAACATTTGTTTTTTAGCACATTCAGTTGCTGCTTGGTCCACTTGTGGTTTGATTTCCATTCCGGCTTGAGACCGATATGCTTCTGCTAGACTAAGCAGGGAAGTCACCTTAGATTGATTCTCCTGATGTTTCAAACCTTTCACTACATTTGGGTCTTGTGAGGTCAACAGATATGTGTGGAGTCCCACGGTTGCAGATCTGCACATGTAGTCAGTTTCAAGGAGGCCCATCCCTCCTTCAGAATGGGGAATATATAATCTTGATATGCACTGATTTTTATAAATCATTTGGTGAGTATGAAGCATCCTTCTTGTTTTCCTATCTAATCTATCCAACACATTTTGGGGCCAGTCAATCACTCCAAAACTGTAAGTTAGGGCAGGAAGAGCAACTTGATTTATAGCTTGCATTTTGTTCATAGGTTCATAGGTAGGTACTAGGCTATCGGCCCAAAGGCCTACGTAAGCCTAGCTAACAAAATTCCCTGGCTTACGCCACCCAAGAAAGTTATTTTCCTGTGCCACTGTCAAGCAGAGACACAGAAGTGATCCCCGGGGTGTATTTCCTATTTCCCATCAACTCATCAAGATTTTTCTTGAAGAGTGCTAATGAAGAACTTTGCTTGACATAGATGGGTAGCCTGTTCCAGAGTATGGGAAGTCTCTCTGGGATAGGAATCTATCCCTCCAGCATGTCCTGTTTATTGTGGCGACAAGGTTTAGGTCCCTAGAGCGTTTAGCTCTGAGGGATTGGGATTTCTTTAGGTGTAGCATGTCCAACAGCTTTGGGTTTGACACAGCTTTATATGTTAGGCAGAGATCACCTTGGAGTAGGCGATATGCTACTGAATAAAGCTGGAGTTTTTTGAGGCAGTCAGTGCAGGGCATTTGTTTGAGTCCAGTAATCCTCTTTGTGAGGTACTTCTGTGGCCTTTCCAGCTGCTGCAGATGTCTTGTGAGGTACATTCCAAAAGGGGCGTTGTACTCTATAATGGGTCTAATGAGTGTCGAGTAGAGGGGAACGATGACCTTTTTTTTCCTGGATGAGAACCCTTTTATGATGAGGTGTGCCACGTAGAAGGACTTCCTGACTACTGTGGTGATGTGACTATCAAAGGAGAGACTACTTTCCACCTGGGTCCCAAGGTCTCATCACGCATTCGGTGTTAAGTAGATTGCTGCCTATGTGGTAGTTCATGGGTACAGAGTTTTTACCAAAGGGGATGACACTGCATTTTTTGGTATTGAGCTTGAGGCCATAGCTCTGACACCAGGCATCTGTCTCAGAGAGGCCCTTCTGTAGGATGTTCACATCATTTGGGGACTTGACTATGGCTCCTAGTTTGCAGTCATCTGCGAACTTCGTTAGCCAGAGGCCTTCTGTGTTAACCTGTATTTCAGAGAAGTAGATACCAAACAGGCGTGGTCCCAGGACAGAACCCTGTGGTACTCCACTTGTCACTGGTTTGAGGTCAGATTTGGAGTCTGCAACTTTTACAGTGTGGGTTCTGTCAGTGAGCCAGTTGGCAACCCATCTTGTGACATAGGGATTTATGCCTAGTTTATTGAGTTTAGCTATAATTCCAGAATGGGGGATGGTGTCAAAAGCCTTGGCGAGGTCAAGATAGGCTGTGTGAACCACCTTACCCTCATCTATGGCTTTGGTGACTGCCTCAAAGAAGTCGATCAGGTTCAGGAGGCATGATCTACCTTTCACAAACCTGAACTGGGTGGGATCCAGAGTTTGGAGGTTACCAGTGTCCTTGTTTATGAGTTCCATGATGATACGTTCCATGGCCTTGCAGACCAGGCTCATCAGGCTAAAAGGTCTATAGTTCCCAGGATCAGTGGTGGCTCCCCCTTTGTGGAGTGGGATAACTGTTGCTGTGCGCCATTCAGTGGGCACAAAGCCTGATGTGAGGCTATTATTGAACATGGTGCTTAAGTGGGAGCCAGTTCATTCTGAAGTTCATGTAAAACGCAGCCTGGGATGTTGTCCAGTCCCATGGATGCTGTGTTTTTGGCTTTAGAGAGTGCAGCTTTCACCTGCATAGTTGTGATTACAGGGACTCTGCATTCTTCCTGTATAGATATGGGCCCTTTATTGGGTGGGGGTAAAGTTAGCACTGAACCTATCTGCCAAGATGTTGGCAATATCAATTGGTTCTGTAATTTTCGTGCCTTTGTGCTGTAACTCAGAGCAGATCTGGGTGTTGCCATTGAGATTCTTGACATAGCTATAGAATGCTTTGTGGTTGTCCTTGGAATTAGTGGCGATTTTATTTTTGTAGCTAGCTTTGGAGGATCTTATAAGGGATCTCAACTTCTTACTGAGGCTGACCAGGGAGCTCCTCCACTCATGGGATTTTACTCTCTTTTGCAACAGTTTCTTCCTTCTGTTGTACAGTTTGTTTATGGCAGGGGACCACCAGATTGGTTTCCTTTTTTTGGAGGATAGCGTCTTGGTTCTAGTTGTCAAAACTGTTTTCAGGATTAATTTAAGTCTTCTAAAGTATTCCTTACTAAGTTTTATTTGCATTTGCTCATGTTTTATTGTTGATCCTTCATCAATTCCCAAATATTTATACACTCCCTCTTGCACAAGTTCTTTTATATCACATTCTTGTCCCAAACTGATGTTTTCTTGGTGATGCAGTTTTCCTGCTTTAAAGGTTGATTTTGCACATTTATCAAGACCAAATGACATTGTTATATCATCTGAAATAGTTTTGACAACTTGTAGTTGTACTCATACCTCTCAACCTTGAAACATCAAAAATCTGGACAAGGCCCATGAAAAATAGGTACAAATCTGTACGCTGTTTAACATAAAATTTGCATACATAATTATGCAACCCCGCCCACTCCAGTGGAATTGTGGGATACCAACTTTCGTGCAAATTGAAGAACAGGCAAACAAAATATGGCACCAGAGTCACCCTGCAGCCATTCCCAATATCCCTTTACCTGGATATTTTGCCCCATTTACCATAAACACTAATGTGTGCATACTGCTTTGCTTCTACAATGATTATTTGGGTTTTAATTTTTACACTTTACAGCACAATGGACAAACACCAATAGACACCTGTTAAACTGTCTCACAATGAAAATAGATTTGGCATTAAAACTTCTCTACCCTTGAAACTCACATTCATTAAAATAGCATTGAAACATGCACCACATCCAAAGAAAATACATCTGGCCAGTGGTGGATAAAGATTACCTTTTGGATTGCTTTCAAATCACTGGCCCCTTGCACACAAAACAAGAAACATACATGGCTTTAGTAAATTATATTTCTTGTATAATACAGCACACTTGTTAGAGCACATTTTTAATTTGTTTGAACATTTTTTCAGTAGGCAATGAAACAAAATGCATGAACCAGTATGCCCAATTCAGAACATTTCCATCATAAAAGTCTACTTACACACACACACACACACACACACACACACACACACACACACACACACACACACACACAATATACATAAAAAAATAAAATGACAGTAATTTAAGGCATAGGTATCTTGCACAGCTCTTATTTTCAAGTTATGTTTTTTTTTTTTTGGAAGTGCAGAAGTAAAAACCAGGGGCACATTTTAAGCATTGCTTATTTAATTTTGGAAAGTTGCTAGAATAAAATGTGTTACTGCCATGTATTTCACTGGCAAGTCTTAACACAGGACTCTGTGCACTACAGTCAGAGCAACATACCACTATGCCAAATCAGCAGCTTGTTTCCCAAAAGATAGGAAGACTGAAACTTAAATGGCTATCATTTAGTGAATTCATTTCTCACTTCTTACTATAGTTCTCAACCTCTTAGCACAAAACGGACAAAGCCAACAATGGGAAAATACAGCCCCAAATTAGGTACAAATTCAAATACTGATCTTATAAACTTATAAAATTGCTAGAATAAAAGGTTTTGTTACCATTTATTTTCTGAAGAATATGAAGTCTGAAATTTAAATGCCTGTCATTATTTAATAAATTCATCAGTGATTTGTCACAAGCATCCTGAAACCACAGAGTTTGAGGAACAGAACAAAAACAATTCACAAATGGTGGTGGCTAGGGACATTAGGCTCTTTTACCCTATACCCAGGAGTGCAGGGTTTTGAGCCTGAGTAACTCTAGCCACCAGGTGTATTATAATGGGGCATTTACACACCGCACACACAGATAAAATGCACACCTCCATCCTGAACAGTGTCCAACATACCTTTAAAATGACCATTATTCAAGGGATCATTACTACCCAAACCTATGTAGACCTCGCATGAAAAAGGGGAAAAACTAGGATTACCTTTTTCAAATACTGACACAGAATGCACAGCAAAAAGCTTTAAACAGACAACTTGTCTGCTAACATTAACCACACAAAGAACGCTTCTGGTACAATGCTGACGGCACCTGCCTAATACACCTTTGCTTAAATTAACATCTCCTGGCTTATCTATACATAGCCCATGAAAAACGCAATGCCTCACTCTCAAAATACCCAGTTATTCATTAAAATGTGGCTATCCACTGTATGGGACAGGAAGGTTAACCAAACAATACAGATTCCAAATAACATCATACTGTTCCATACTACCTGATCCAAAGATACACAATACAATGACACAGAAATTTGAGAGCAACATAAACATACAAATACTACTTAAGTTACCACACTATTAAAAGTAAAGGCACTGCTAGAAAATTGTTGCTTGCCACTCCCACTAATCCAAGGTTCAGTAAATTTTAAGTTGGTATATACTTCCCTGTAATTACATTTGAGTTTTCACACTTCAGAAAACTGCAGTTATGGTGCTCAAACAACATACAAGGGTAACCTTTGTGTTAGAAATAACTTGTTTCGCCTTACTAGCCATAAGACAAGTGAAAGATGCTGTAAAGTGTACTTCCTCCTTTCTGGGCTTGCTATAATACTTTTCTCTCTATTTTCTAATCAATCATTTCATCAATAACCATAAATAAGAAACTGTTAATATATGAAAGGTGACTACTCGGAAACTATGTTTATAAAATGCTCATAATATAAAAAGACACAACGTATGGTGAAATGGTTGCATAGAACCTAGCTTGCCTAATTAAATTGTGTTAAATGTACAGAGATCTTTACAAAATGGAGTCTTAGCAGACAAACCCATGACAAACAAAACATAACATAGCTGAACATGCCTCCATAAAGCGGTGCGCACAGGTACTATTATTAAAATAGTAAAATAGGTAATATTATTAAAATAAGATCTGCACTGTAACTGTTGTCATGGGAAAACTGTGTGTGTGTTTGTATACGCGCGCACACACACACAAAATATGTTTGCAAGCAGCAGCATTTGAAGTTTCCGCCCGTTACCTTAACTGACAGGCTCATAATGCACACACGCACACACACTCACACTCACATTTTGTTCCTTACCTAATCCAATATCCAAGTCATTTCCAAAACAGCAGCAGAAGATCCATTAAGTCGCTACAGGGTACGGCAGCAGCATCAAAGCAAAGCCCTTCTCTTGGCTTGACAGCAGCACCAAAGTCATTTTAGCTAGGCTAAAGCAAAGCCAGCAATTCTTCTGGCAGCAACAGTTACTTTTAAACACTTCCCACCTGGTTCTTTCAGCAGCTCCTGCTCGCAGCCAGCCGGAAATGATGACGTGAGCTCCTTAAGCTCCGTTCCGACTGGCTGGTAGTGCTGACGGAGCTGACGTCATCACGCCGCGTGATGGCGTCAGCTCGACAATCAAATTAAAAAATAAAAAAAATAAAAGCAAAGAAATCGGAAATGAAGGGGTGCCACTCGGGAATCGTGGCACCCCTTCATTTAGACCCCAAATCTCGGTAAAAACCGAGTAATTCGGGACGGTTGGGAGGTCTGGTTGTACTTTCAGTTTCTCATCTGATGAGCTATACAGTTTCAAATCATTGACAAAGAGAAGGTGAGAAGTCTTTACACTGTGTTGTTTTCTAGGAGTCAAATTATAGCCATGCCTAAGCTGTTAAGTAGACAGCTTAATGGGTTAAGGGCAAGGCAGAATTGCAGAGAGTCACCTTGGAATATCCCCCTTTGAATTTTTATCCCTGGAATAATAATTAGCCCCTTATCATGGCTTAATTGCAAAGTGGTCTGCCACTGTTTCATTGTCATTGTAATGTAGGGTGTATCTTATATATTTTTAAGAACTCTTTTGTCAATGAATGTGAGATACTATACAATGCTTTTTTGAAGTCAGTCCACCCCATACTTAAATTGTTCCCATTTTTACAGTTCTCCACTGTGATTTTATTTAACAGCAAATGATCCTTTGTTCCACATGACCTTCCTTTATTGCCCTTTTGTTCTATTGCCATAATTGAGTTTTCTTCTAAATGACTATAGACTCTGTCGGTACCAATTCCAGTGTAGAGTTTATACATTGTTGGAAAGCAAGTTATTGGTCTGTAATTTTTAGGGTAGTTTGCAGGTTCACTCTTACGTAGGAGCATTGTTTTTCCTATTGTTAGCCAGGTTGGTATCTGTTTGGAGTGCGCACATAAATAGTTCTTATGGCTAAATCTTCATGCAAATATATTAAAACTTTTAACAAGAAGTTGAGTACTGCATCTGGGCCTGGGGGTTTCCAATATGAAGCTTGCCTGAGTTGATGGTAGCTCAGGTGGATGTAAAAGATCTCATGGTATACACTGAAAAGGGCAGGAAGATCTCATGATATACACTGAAAAGGGCAGGGGAACCTCCCTGATGCCCAGGCCAAATAAATACCATCTTCAGTCTCACATGAAAATAGGTTACTAGCCTAGTGGCACAAATGATTATACTTTATCATAAAATATAATTCTTTCTTATTAAAAATGATACAGAAGCATTAGAGTTTATTCTATATTTAAACATACAAAATAAACTAAGTAGTTATTTAGCAAGTCAGTTCAAGATGGCCTGCACACCTTATCTTCCAAACATGCTCTTCCCAAAGTGTATGTAATGTCAGTTCTTCCTTCTTTTCTTCTTTCTCATCCTCACATTTACAGTCCTCTATTAGTTCCACAATTTAGACAGTTGTTACTGTTTCAGGTTTTACAACCAACAATTCCTTAGTTACATAGTACAGTGACTGCGGCAGCTCTTGCAGTGCATTCACTGTCAATTTAGCACAGGTACAATATTGTATCCTTGTATCAATAAATACCTAAATAGCTGCTAGGAATGATAACCCATACCAGAGTCCCACCTGTATCCCTTCATAACCTCTGAAAACAGCTTTTATCTGCAAAATTGTATCTCTAAGAACTCATGATCCACCTTTACAGGTCTTTAAAATGTATTTTTTTCTGGTTGCTACATCTGTTAAAAATGTGCTGCTGTTGAAAACCAGTTCACAAACTGCACCAAAATCATGCTCAGCTGACAATAAAAACTGTGAGACATTATTGGCCTGTTTGTACAGCTTGTTAATTTAATTTCTCCATTCTGTTTCTCAAAAAAGACAAAAGAAAAAAAAATGGCAGTGAAACCATTTTCTCCACATAAAATACCACTTAAATGCAATGTTCATCTTCTTGCTTTTTCTTCCAGGGTAACTAACATCTGTTCAAAACAAACAGTTTGGCTATTTAGCTCTTGAAACTTAGTTCACACTTCAAGCACACACTATTCGAGTGGTAACACAACATTCTACTCCTCCACTAAAAATTAACTAGAAGCATTCCATGTAGATTCAAATTGGCTTAGTATAGCAATTTAGAAACACAAATACCCCTTAATTTCATCTGCTGTCTCACTGCTTCCATAGCTCATCCTATCTCAGATTTATATAACATTATTATTTTGTCTTTTGCAGGGCTGAACATCAACCAAAGCCCTACACAGCTATTTTACTTCCTTAATGCACATTTCCTTATCACTTTTGTCTTATTCTGAATGCATCAGTCCCAGAATGACTCTTGAATCAAAACTGCACCAAAACACTGACTTGAAACATAATAAATTTCATTTAAGTGAAACAAACTTTACAGAGTAGTTAAGGAAGCAAACATCTTGAAAAACTATGAGACTTTACCCACATTTGTTACTCATTTTTGAGGGCATTCTTTGGTTGCGCTCTTCCCATTTGGTCTAGATTTTTTTGGATCAGCTCTAACTAAGGCTTCCACCATTTATACTTCTGTATACTGAACTGGCCCATTATAGATCTATGAGAAATATCTCTGCTGATACTTTGATGACCTTAATGAACCAGGTCCTACTGGTCCATGCTGTTGATCTGGACTCCTATGTCATGGTTTATAACTGTGTTGTTTCTAATGGAGTGAGTCATGCTGCACCAAAATGTGAACATCCCATACCTTTGATTGCATCAGGTCATGGGTTTGCCAAGTGCTTCAAGAATTGTGCAATCAGACACATAAACTGAGGTCAAAATGCAAAAGAAATTCATCTTGTTATGGAAAAGCTTAGGACAGATAACCACTTTGCTGCCCTTTTCTAAGATTTTACAGTAGGAGGTAACACTTTTTCTCAGAAGATTTCTGCAGCTTCTGACTGTCCAGCTGCACTTTTCCAGTGGTTGATAGGTTGTGTAGGGCAATCTGAGTATTCAGAGAGTTCTTTTTTAATTCTCAGTGTGATGAAGTTGCGTAATTTATTATTGAAAGGTTTCCCAGTATCAGACTGGCTTGACTTCTCTGGAGGTGAATTTTCTTATGCTATCTCTGATGACATCATGGAAGTGTCTTTAAATTTAGTATATACACACTCTGACTTGGCACTGGACCAATTAAGCTGGCTAAAGCTTCCCTAGATTGTCTTGATCCATTAATTTACCAAACTGTACAGATCATATTGAGGACTGTTTTTTCTATGTTAACTTAAACATGCTTTAATTATTCTGTCCTCAACAAGTCATGTTTGGATCCATCTGTTTTTGATTCCCACATATTCGCTAATGTGGCTTTTATTAGTAATGTTCCTGAGAAAGTGGCACATATCATATACACTCACGTCTGACTTCTAAAGACTTACATAATCCATATCTACCTGGCTTTAGTTGCCATAACACTTGGCCTTTCCTATTAAGAATGAATATCACCTCTTTCTGACAGTGAATCAAAAATTAAAATCAGTTTTCTTCCCCCTTAATTTTTTTATAGCATCTAACACTGGATTATGGAAATTTTAATAGCCCACTGTACAGAGTTCAGTTCGTTTGGTTCTTACCGTCTGAGTTATTGTCAGCAGGTAGTGTTAGCTGTTAATTTGTCTAAGAGATGTTTATTTGTGTGTAAGATGCCACAGGGTTCAGACTTGGCTGAGGCTCTAATATTCTTATAGGTTCATAGGTTGGTACTAGGCTATCAGCCCTAGGGCCTATACAAGTCTAGCCATAACAATTCCTTGGCTATTTCTTCCCACAGTATTTACTTCCCTGGAACCCTGTCTAGCAGGTTGACTGATGTGATCCCCGGGGTGAATTTCCTATCTCCCATCCAATCATCAAGGTTCCTTTTGAAGAGGGCCAAAGAGGCGCTTTGCTTGACATGTATGGGCAGTTTATTCCAGAGTCTGGGAGTCTCTGGGTCAGGAACCTATCCCTCCAGCATGTTTTGTTCATTGTGATGACAAGGTTTAGATTCTTGGAGCATGTGTCTCTGAGAGATACCTTATATACATGCAGCCTGTCTGTAGGTCATAGTTTCCTAGGTTCATAGTGTACTTCTTTGCAACAGGCTAGATCTTCTTTTTTTCCAATATTTTTATTGAATTTAAACACATTAAATTATTACAATCATTCTAATGTAAATTTTTGATAGGTAACTATATACATTATTTACAATTGGCCTAAAATGAAAATTATCCATCAGGAAAGAAACAATGAAACTTCCATTTACCAATAAATAATTCAAAACATTAAAAAAAACATTCAGTCTGAATTATAGAGAATACGATAATTTAAGAGTTTCAATTAAACCAAAAACTTTGGTCCAAGGATTATCAGACCATTTCCTAGGGAAAATTATTGATTCTTTAACTTTTATTTCTGTAGGAGCTAATTCTTCCAGTAATAATAGGAAGTCTTCAATGGTAGGTGGATGAGCTGATTTCCATTTTCTAGTTAAACATTTTCTTGCCACTGCTAAAATTGTCAAAAGGAGGTAGAGATTGGATCTCTTCATGTTATTCATGACATTTACATTCAAAGGAATTAGGGTTTTAGATACAATGAATGAATCTGAAAATAAAACTTGACAAAATTTACCATTCTCTGTACAGTACTTGTTAATTTTTATACAATCATAAATGAAATGTTCTAAATCAGCTGAACATACCAAAGAACATCTCCAACAAACAATAGCACTGGATGATTGTATTTTAGCAACTTTGTTGGGAGTATAGAAAGCTCTGTACAAGAATTTCCATGTGAAGATTTTCCACATTTGAAGATTAGAAGTTAGTTTCACAGAATATAAAAGATCAGATTTGACTTCTGAAGACAAATTTAATAATTGTCCTTTATCAATAAATTTCCACAATTTTTGTTTGGGTATAGTTTTGTAGTTTATTAGGATTTTATAAAGATTAGAGATTAAGATAGACCATTTCTGATTGTTATAAATCAAATCCTGAAGAAAAGGTATCAACTTAGGTATAGTTTTAAATTAAGAATTATTTATTATTCTACAAAAATCTTGAGCATGTGAAAGAATGCTATGTAAGATAATCCAGTCAGTATCTGGAATGTTATAAATATTTCTTATTTCATGAGTCTATAATGCTGTTAAATTTTTTATACAGTTTTCTTCTTTTGGCTTTTCCCGGCTAGGGGTCACTACAGAGGATCACCTGTCCACTCATGACTGGCAGTAGAGTTTTACAGTGTTGAGTTTCCAGCCCAACGCCCAACCTTCCACAGAAGGCACATATACACACGCACTCACACCTAGGGCCAATTTGGAGTATGCAATCCACCTACAGCATGTCTTTTGGGATGAAACCAGAGCACCCAGCGGAAACCCATGTGACCACAGGGAGGACATGCAGACTCTGCACATAAGGCACTCAAGCCGAGGATCGAATTGGAGAACCTCTTGCTGTGAAGCAGCAACGCTAACCACTGCACCACCATGGCTGCCCTAAATTTTTATACAGTGATGCCTGCAAATTAATTGTTTTGATTCCCAGTCTTGAAATATTCTTTTGTGAATTCTATTGGTGTCATTTTTAGAGATTCTGAAAGGGATTAGTAATTCCCGCCAAAGTTTTACATCTAAGTTTGAATTTATAAATGTTCTAAAATGTTATAACTATGATTTATTAAGTTTACTTTAGTAGGTTTTGCAATATTATATTGTAAATTGATGCCAAGTATATACCATAGGCTGACATTTTGATTGTCTGCCAAGATATTACTAGCTAGTTTATTTTCATTTAGGAATATGATTGGTATCACTTCAGGACAGAGGAAGAATGACAAGGAGACATGGTGGTGGAATGAGGAAGTACAGAAGAGTATACAGGCAAAGAGGTTGGCAAAGAAGTGGGATTGTCAGAGAGATGAAGAAAGTAGACAGGACTATAAGGAGATGAGGTGCATGGCAAAGAGAGAGGTGGCGAAGGCTAAGGATAAGGCATATGAAGAGTTGTATGAAAGGTTGGACACTAAGGAGGGAGAAAAGGACCTATACCGATTGGCTAGACAGAGGGACCGAGCTAGGAAAGATGTGCAGCAGGTAAAGGTGATAAAGGATAATGAGGGAAACATACCCACAAGCAAGGAGAGTGTGTTGAGGAGATGGAAAGAGTACTTTGAGGGGTTGATGAATGAAGAAAATGAGAGGGAGAGAAGGTTGGATTATGTAGGGATAGAGAATCATGAAGTACAATGGATTAGCAAGGAGGAAGTAAGGATAGCTATGAAGAGATTGAAGAATGGAAAGGCTGTTGGCCCAGATGACATACCTGTGGAAGCATGGAGGTGTTTAGGTGAAATGGCAGTGGAGTTTTTAACCAGATTGTATAATGAAATCTTAGAAAGTGAGAGGATGCCTGAGGAATGGAGAAAAAGTGTTTTGGTACCGATTTTTAAGAATAAGGGTGATATGCAGAGCTGTAGTAACTACAGAGGGATTAAATTGATCAGTCACAGCATGAAGTTATGGGAAAGAGTAGTGGAAGCTAGGTTAAGAAGGGACGTGATGATTAATGAACAGCAGTATGGTTTCATGTCGGGAAAGAGCACTACAGATGTGATGTTTGCTCTGAGAGTGTTGAAGGAGAAGTACAGAGAATGTCAGAAGGAGTTGCATTGTGTTTTTGTAGACTTAGTCCAAAACAATGATGTTGAATGCGCTCGAAATACAACCAGTAATCCAAAAAAAGAGCACAGTGTTGCGAGTCCACAGAAAGAGATTTATTAACAAAATATTATTCACAGGTTAAGCGCTTTCATCAAACTGAATTACTTCATCAGAACAATTAAACAAGAACTCCACAGTTTAAATAGACAAAACTTTAAAATCATTGGTGCAGAATTAGCCAATGCCCAACATTGAATAACACTTCTCATGAATATCAAATGTTAAAATATATAGTGAATAAATTCAATTGATACATTTACCAAAATACCAAAATAACAGAAATTGGGTAAAAAAACATTTTTTGTATACCCCCAGATGATACATTTATTGAATAAGAATCTCTGATATATGATATAAAAATAAAAATTATTTTAGTATTTATATATATATGTATATATTTTTTATATAAAAATAAAACTGATGTTTAAAAGTCATAAATATATGTTAATAATATATTAATAATGAATACATGATATTGGTGATACACGTTTAAACTAATTCTGCCTTTTCCTTCAATATAGGCATAATAGAAACGTGTTCATTTATGCCCGGAGGGTGGTCGGCTGCAATCTAAGTTGCCACAACTCTTTTTTATATAGTATATTTTGCCAATCACCTCCTCTCATATCAATTTTAATAAAATCAAGTATACCAAACTCGAAGCATTTAAAATTCTTGCACAGAATACTGTGTTTATACAAAGCATTGGTGTTTTTTTCATTTTTGATGTCGTATAGATGTTCATGTATCCTATTTTTCAACATTCTTTCCATCTTACCAATATAGAATGACGGACAGGTGGCGCATTGAGCAATGCATACTAATTTATTTGAACAACAGTTACCATTTTTCAAAAAAATGTGACTTCTGTTTGAATTACTTAAGATTATATCCCTGCCTGTTAGTATATAGGGACAGTACAAGCACCTACCACATGCTTTAGTACCAATTGTATTCCCCTGCATATTGTTTGAATTTCTACTAGATTCCACCAAGGTTTTAATATTACCTCCTACCTTGGTGGAAAATATAGGTTTATCACCAAGAATACGAACTATCTCAGGGTTAGTTCTAAAAATGTTCCAATTTTTTATCATAGTACCCTTAATATGTGAATATAGGGGACAGAATTGAACCACACATGCTTGCTGAAATTTGATGGTATTCTGAACATTTTCTTCATTATTTGCAAAAACCAGACCTACTTTCACTAGTACCTAATAATGGTTTATAAATAGTGCCCCATTTTCTATTAACCTCATTGAGAATAGGGTCAATAAAATGATCCGGATATCCTCTTTCCAAAAACATGATCCTTAAATTCCTGAACTCCGCTATAATGTCCTTCTTCATAGTAATCATCCTGGCAACCCTGACAGCCTGACCCTTAACAATACTTTTTTTTTGATAGGCAGGATGATGACTATTACAATGTAGATATGCATTACAAAAAGTGTTTTTACGGTAGATTTTAGAATGGAAACAATCCTGACTTTTAAAAATCTTAACATCAAGAAAGTTAATTTCCTGCTGATGACACTGGAAGGTAAACTTTAAGTAATCTGTAGTCTGATTAATATAGTTCACAAACTCAGAAATTTCATCTAAACTTCCCTTCCATAAAATAAAAATATCATCCAAAAACCTACCGTAATAAGTAATGCATGAAAAAAATCTTTGGTGTGAAAAAATATATTTTTGCTCCCAACCTAGGAGAACCAGGTTAGCGTAAAGGGGGGCGCAAGCAGCACCCATTGCTACTCCCTTTAACTGTTTATAATATTCACCACCAAAGAATATAAAATTGTTGTCCAAAATCAAGCTCATGAGCTCACATAAAAGTAAAACTTCATCTGATTTTAAAGATGAGTGAGTAAATAAAACCTCTTCAAAAAAACTTAAGCCTTCATCTTTTGGAATACAAGAGAAAAGATCTTGTACATCTATAGTGAGAAACCAACAATCAGATGACCATAAGTCCGGCTTGATCTGCCCCAAAAAATCCCAAGAATCTTTGAGTAGATGTGGAAATTTACTTACAACATATTTAAATTTTTTATCCACATACACCGCTAAATTATGGGTCTTGGAGCCAGCAGCTGCAACTATAGGTCTAAAAGGTGGCTTCTTTAAGTTTTTATGCACCTTAGGTATTCCGAAAATCATAGGAATTTTTGGATATTTATTATACAAAAAGTTGTATTCATCCTTGGAAATTCTCTGATCTAATAAATATTCATATAAATAACTATCCAACCTACGATAGGAAATATTGATTTCATTTTTTGAACACACTAAATAGCTGTCCTCTTGGAATAATATATGTTGCATATCATTATTATAATCTACCATGCTGTAGATAACCACCCCCCCACCTTTGTCCGGAGTCATAATTCTAATACTCTTGTTATGCCTGAGACTCTCCAAGAGACTCTTTTCATCGGGGTTTAAATTGTAAAAAATTCTCCTTTTCTCCCCCCACATCTTGTACAAGTCTTCCTTGACTAGTTTTTCGTAAGTCATAATTAAAGGATGCAGGGGTGGGTTAAAGATACTACTTCTCTTAGGAGTATCGTTGGTTTTACCCTTGTTTAATTTATCTGAAAAAATAAGGTTCAAATTCAATTTTCTTAAATATATTTGAAAATCAACCATTACAGAGGCTATATCAGGCATATATGTAGGAACAAATTTGAACCCCTTAGAAAACAGAGAAAATAATTCTTTGGTAATAGGAAAACTAGCATAATTGTAAATATTGAAACCATGTAAGCTATATTTAATATTGTCCAAACTTTCCTCTTTGAAAAGAGGAAGGCCTAAGATAAGGTTTATGGATGTGGTGAGAGAGGACATGCAGGTGGTTGGTGTGACAGAGCAAGATGCAAAGGACAGGAAGAAATGGAAACAGGTGATCCACTGCGGTGACCCCTAACGGGAACAGCCAAAAGAAGATGATGATTGCATGAAGAGATTTCCAGGCAGAAGAGAAATTGGAATCTATCCAGTTAATGACTGTTTTGAGAATGGAGGGTTTAATATATAATTCAATATCTTGGAAATGTATTCCTCCTAGTTCCCAGGGTCTAACATGGTAATAAAGAGCTACTCTATTTCTTTTTGGAAAACACAAAATGTTTTATAAAATTCTATTAAAGTTATTTAATATTGTTTTACTACATGGGAATGGCTTGAGCAATATAATTGATCTTTGGAAGTAGGATCATTTTTATTAGTTGTAGTCTGTCCTCAAATTTTAAAAACAATTTGTTCCATTTTCTATTTGTAATTTTATAGAAGGTAATATGATTGTATAATTTGTAGTTAGGGTCATATTTATGTTATCACATAAGGTTATTCCTAGTTACATTATGATTGGTACAATTGTGCCAATTACGTGATTTGTGTTAAAAAGCTTCTTATGATTTCTATTTAGTATCATATTTCTGGATTTTATATTACTTATTATTACACCTGAACTAAGATAAAATTTTGTAGCTAGTAAATTTAATTCTTGAAGAGATTCTTCTGAGGATCTTAAAGTTAAAAGAATGTCATCAGCAAAATGCATGATTTTGGAACTGAAATGACTATGTATTTCAATACCAATTATTTTTGGAGATTGATGGATACTAATTGCAAATATTTCAATAGCTATAGCAAACAATCAAGAAGACATAGTGCAACCTTATTTATTTCCTTTAGTGATTTTTATGGCCACTGAAGTGAATGGACCAAGTTTTACATAAGAAAGGTTGTTGCTATATAGGCTTTTTATCAAGTGTATAAACTGAGAGGGGAAGTTAAAAATTTCTAGAGATTTGATAAGAAAGTCCCATTGTAATGTGTCAAACACTTTCTCAATGTCAAGAGCGATTAAAAGAGCCTCTTGTTTATCCCTATTAATAATATCTATTAGAGTAAGAATCCTTTGAATATTGTCATGCGTTTGTCTATTGTAAATGAAACCTGTTTGATCTTCATGAATGATAATTGTTAAGGATTTCTTGATCCTATTTACTAAGCTGGATGTAAAGATTTTATAATCATTGTTGAGAAGTGAAATAGGTATATATGAACTGCATAATGTGGAATTGTTATTTTCCTTTAGAATAGGAGTAATTAAAGAATATCTCCATGAGGGAGGAATTAAATACTGAGAATGAACTATATTCAGAGTGTTATGAAATAAAGATAGAGTTGGTGATGGAAGTAATTTATAAATTTAATTTATGATTCCACCTATTGTGGGAGCTTTATTATTTTTAATTTGTTTGATTTTATCTACTATTTCTTTTAGAGAGATTTGTTGTTGTAAATAAAATATTATTTTTTCACGTAGTTTATTTATATTAGATAAGTTTATATCTATATCTATTGTATTTGTATTCGGAAGATCACAAGTTTGAAGACCAGAATAATGATGTTTGAAAGCATCAAGAATGTCACTAATACCAGAAACTGTTTTATTGTTTTTACTTTCATGTAAAAAGTTCCTGTTGATTGCTTTTTTTAACTCTCATAGATAAGTTACGCAGGTGTTTTGGTGACATCGAGTATGAGTTAATTTTCAGTTTTTCTAAAGCTAGATTAGTCTTGTGTTTTAATATTTATTATATTTTTGTTTAATTGATCTATTCTTATTTTCTTTGTGGATGTATCAATGGAATCATCTATATTTATATCAATTAATTGTTTTTGTATATTTTGTAATTCTGATTCACATTCTTTTGTTTTATTTTTATACCATGAAAGAATTTTGCCATATAAAAAGGCCTTTAATGTGTCCCATAATATTACTGAATTTGTGTTCTCAGAATGATTGGTTTCTAGAAAATAATTTATTTCAGAATGTAACCAAGGTTTAAATTGTTTTGAATTGATAATGTAAGCAGGAATTCTAGTTGTTAAATTAAGCCTTTAAAAAAACAGAATCTAACTTTAGGAAAGAGAACATGGAGAAATGATAAAATTACTTACTTTTGAGTTTAAGTCTTGGGATATATATATTTTATTAATTCTAGTTTGAGTATTGAATCTGAAGTCTCTGTGAGAACATGATAGAGAGAAGTTATCTTTAAATGTAAAAGTATCAATTAGATTTCAGTTACTCGTCCAATTTTTAAGAGCATTCCCTATTGGAAAAAGACAAAAGGGTCTACTGTTTGTGGTCTCATAAGTATCTACAATACAATTAAAGTCACCACCTAAAATCAGAATCCATTTTTGAACTCTATTGATTAGTTCTATATGTTTTTTTCACTGTTGACATCCCTATACCTAGAAACCAGTAAATATTCGCAAGAGTCCAAATTCTATTATTGTATTTTATTATTACTATAGTTAATAGACCCTCTTTATCTTCATGACTGAATATGATTTGTGGCATAGAAATACTTGTTTTTCCATAATATCATAGATCCTCTTGTTTTTTTTTTTTTTTTTGTATAATGAGTGAGGCAATATTGTATAATCTGTGGGATTCCATATGAATTTATCATTAGCCTTAAAATAAGATTCCTGTAAAAATATTACTTGACCCCATTCATTTTTAAGTATTTTAAAAGATTAGCTCTTTTCATTGGGCTATTTATTCCGTTAACATTTAGAGAAAGTAAAGTTAATTCTATTTAGAGAGTTAGATGGAAATGAAGTAAAAATAGTAGCATAAATTCAATACTGAATGTTGTGTAGCATTAATAATTTTTATGAAGAATGTTTTTGATAATATAAATGTTCTTTCTATACTGGTATAATAATGGAAGTTGATCTTAGGCCAGACTAATAAAAAGGAAAAGAAAATATAATTAAATACAAATTCCTTAAGAAATAAAAAAGATCTTAAAAAACATTTTCAAACATGGAGAGTGAAGGTCACCCCTAATCTGATAGATGTTGCTTGCTCTATCAAACCATCAAACCAATAAGTAAATCAAACAATGGGGATATTGAGCTCCAGTATTATAAATACAGGAGAAACCAAATAATATAGATTAACGGAATTACAATTTATAATAGAAGAAAAATTTATTAAATCCAATTTTCCTTATGCAGAAGCATAAAAGGACTCAGTATATAGCTCTATATACAATAATAAAATAACTATGTCATAGCATAAAGAAACCCATGAAAGGAAATGGTGTAGTATACTATAAAACAAGATTTAAATCAAATAAAACAGGCATATTAAACTATTAAATGTATCATTGTATTATAACATTGAACCTTAAAATTAATTATTACTGAGAAATTATTAATATAAAATTTGATAAGAGCTGTTAAACAAAAAAAACTCATTAACCTATTAACTCCCGATTTTACAAAAGTATTTTAACATGTTAGAATTGCGTATTATAATACGGTTTCATTTCCCGAACTACTAATTTTATTAATCCAGATTTCAGAGAAATTTAGTAATTAGAAACTTTTCTTTTCAGTAAACTTTCCCTGAAAATATATTAATAAGTAAACAATAAAACTGTTGATGTAAAAATATGATTGCTATGGAAAATTAGGTAATTACAACAGAAATGTCATAATATTCTTGTCATTTAGATGGCCTCTGAAGTGAATGGACCAAGTTTTACATAAGAAAGGTTGTTGCTATATGGGCTTTTTATCAAGTGTATAAACTGAGAGGGGAAGTTAAAAATTTCTAGAGATTTGAAAAGAAAGTCCCATTGTAATGTGTCAAACACTTTGTCAATGTCAAGAGCGATTAAAAGAGTCTCTTGTTTATCCCTATTAATAATATCTATTAGAGTAAGAATCCTTTGAATATTGTCATGTGTTTGTCTATTGTAAATGAAACCTGTTTGATCTTCATGAATGATAATTGTTATGGATTCCTTGATCCTATTTACTAAGCTGAATGTAAATATTTTATAATCATTGTTGAGAAGTGAAATAGGTATATATGAACTGCATAATGTGGAATTGTTATTTTCCTTTAGAATAGGAGTAATTAAAGAATATCTCCATGAGGGAGGAATTAAATACTGAGAATGAACTATATTCAGAGTGTTATGAAATAAAGATAGAGCTGGTAATGGAAGTAATTTATAAATTTCATTTATGATTCCATCTATTGTGGGAGCTTTATTATTTTTAATTTGTTTGATTTTATCTACTATTTCTTTTAGAGAGATTTGTTGTTGTAAATAAAATATTATTGTTTCAGGTAGTTTATTTATATTAGATAAGTTTATATCTATATCTATTGTATTTGTATTTGGAAGATCACAAGTTTGAAGACCAGAATAATGATGTTTGAAAGCATCAAGAATGTCACTAATATCAGAAACTGTTTTATTGTTTTTACTTTCATGTAAAAAGTTCCTGTTGATTGCTTTTTTTAACTCTCATAGATAAGTTATGCAGGTGTTTTGGTGACATCGAGTATGAGTTCATTTTCAGTTTTTCTAAAGCTAGATTAGTCTTGTGTTTTAATATTTATTATATTTTTTTTTAATTGATCTATTCTTATTTTCTTTGTGGATGTATCAATGGAATCATCTATATTTATATCAATTAATTGTTTTTGTATATTTTGTAATTCTGATTCACATTCTTTTGTTTTATTTTTATACCATGAAAGAATTTCGCCATATAAAAAGGCCTTTAATGTGTCCCATAATATTACTGAATTTGTGTTCTCAGAATGATTGGTTTCTAGAAAATAATTTATTTCAGAATGTAACCAAGGTTTAAATTGTTTTAAATTGATAATGTAAGCAGGAATTCTAGTTGTTAAATTAAGCCTTTAAAAAAAAAAACAGAATCTAACTTTAGGAAAGAGGACATGGAGAAATTATAAAATTACTTACTTTTGAGTTTAAGTCTTGGGATATATATATTTTGTCAATTCTAGTTTGAGTATTGAATCTGAAGTCTCTGTGAGAACATGATAGAGAGACGTTATCTTTAAATGTAAAAGTATCAATTAGATTTAAGTTACTCGTCCAATTTTTAAGAGCTTTCCCTATTGGAAAAAGACAAAAGGGTCTACTGTTTGTGGTCCCATAAGTATCTACAATACAATTAAAGTCACCTCCTAAAATCAGAATCCATTTTTGAACTCTATTGATTAGTTCTATATGTTTTTTTCACTGTTGCCATCCCTATACCTGGAAACCAGTAAATATTCGCAAGAGTCCAAATTCTATTATTGTATTTTATTATTACTATAGTTAATAGACCCTCCTTATCTTCATGACTGAATATGATTTGTGGTGTAGAAATACTTTTTATTCCATAATATCATAGATCCTCTTGTTTTTTTTGTATAATGAGTGAGACAATATTGTATAATCTTTGGGATTCCATATGAATGTATCATTAGCCTTAAAATAAGATTCCTGTAAAAATATTACTTGACCCCATTCATTTTTAAGTATTTTAAAAGATTAGCTCTTTTCATTGGGTTATTTAATCCGTTAACATTTTGAGAAAGTAAAGTTAATTCTATTTAGAGAGTTAGATGGAAATGAAGTAAAAATAGTAGCATAAATTCAATACTGAATATTGTGTAGCATTAATCATTTTTATGAAGAATGTTTTTGATAATATAAATGTTCTTTCTATACTGGTATAATAATGGAAGTTGATCTTAGGCCAGACTAATAAAAAGGAAAAGAAAATATAATTAAATACAAATTCCTTAAGAAATAAAAAGATCTTAAAAAACATTTTCAAACATGGAGTGAAGGTCACCCCTAATCTGATAGATGTTGCTTGCTCTATCAAATTATCCATCAAACCAATAAGTAAATCAAACAATGTAATATTGAGCTCCAGTATAAATACAGGAGAAACCAAATAATATAGATTAACGGAATTACAATTTATAATAGAAGAAATTTATTAAAATCCAATTTTCCTTATGCAGAAGCATAAAAAAGGACTCAGGTATATAGCTCTATATACAGTAATAAATAACTATGTCATATCATAAAGAAACCCATGAAAGGAAATGGTGTATACTATAAACAAGATTTAAATCAAATAAAACAGGCATATTAAACTATTAAATGTATCATTGTATTATAACATTGAACCTTAAAATTAATTATTACTGAGAAATTATTAATATAAAATTTGATAAGAGCTGTTAAACAAAAAAAACTCATTAACTCGATTTTATAAAAAAGTATTTTAACATGTTAGAATTGCATTATAATACGTTTCTCATTTCACTACTAATTTTATTAATCAGATTTCAGAGAAATTTAGTAATTAGAAACTTTTCTTTTCAGTAAACTTTCCCTGAAAATATATTAATAAGTAAACAATAAAACTGTTGATGTAAAAATATGATTATGAAAATTAGGTAATTACAACAGAAATGTCATAATATTCTTGTCATTTAGATAATAAAAAAGATAACTTTCAGAAATAAAATGAGTGAATTTCCATGTGCAGAAAATCGCCTATGAACCAGCTGAATGAATCTTATGGTTCTTTATCAAAATAAGAAGTTCATTATGTAATTATATTAAAATCAATAAACTTCTATCTGAAAAGATAGTTAACCAGTTTTGAGGATATGGTTATAATCATAATAAATAGAGATGGTTCACAGAATGATCATTGTACCTTTGTTTTATGTTGAATTAACACTTAAAAATACTTTATATATCTGTTAAGCCTGTAAGGAAGAAATAAACCAAGCCTCCACACTCCTGAATAATGTCATGAATTTGTATTATCATATAACTTCCAAAAGTAAATTGGAGAAATATTTGAACCTCACAGATACTAGCTTTATTGTTGTTTTTACAAATGCAAACCTTTCAGTTTTATTGATGAACTGCTTTCAAATGTAATTTATCTGATCACTTCAGTATCTAGATATAGTTGCTATATTTAGACATCATGCTGTATCTCATTCTCTGCAAACAATTGCTTCCTCACCTGCAGCAGCTGGAGAAACTACAGAGGTTTCTCAAAAGGAATATTCAAGGCCTACAAACCCTATCTTTAAATGGATAGACTGAAAACCCTGAAACTATACTCTGTATCTTATAGCCTGCTTAACAGGCAACTTATGCTTCAGCTATAGAGCATTCTCCAATCATGTCTCATAAGAAATGTCGCACATCTGCTTATCAAATGGGGCAAGAGTCATTCACTCCAGGGATCTTAACCTGGCCTGTGACATAAACAGAATATGCTGCAGAGATAGCAATATCTCCTAGAGATGTCTTTGGAGTCAATTCCCAATTCACATCAAGCAGACCTCTGCACTGACCATGTTTCAGAATAACTTAGGCAAATGGATGGGAGACCATAAATGTACCCCAGGGTGGTGCCCAAGTCCCTTATGGAGAGAAATAGTCAATGCTGACCTTAGACTTATTATGCAAATAACATCCATCTATCCATGGTCATTTGAAATAACTCAGGTGTAATATGTCTAAGATTGAAAGGGTAGCTTAGCATGACTAGGCTTATAAGGGCCCTAGGGTCATTCACCTAGTAACTTCCTATGAATATATAATCAATAGATAAGATTGACTGATAGGCATGTCATGCATAATATGTAATAAGAGCATTATTTAATTTCTAGTTATGTATATCCTGCCCTGTTAAATTTAATTATGGATTTAACGTTAAATATAATAACTCCTACATGTGTGCTATTTTTTTAATCTTAAGACTGGTCCATTAACTTCCTTTTGCAATGTCTAGAATCTAGAGTGCTAAAACAATGATTGTTTTGTTAATCAATCAAATTCGTCACAACAGAGAAGAATACTTGAAGATTAAGACAAACCAATTCTTTAAAGTGGAAATGCTTCAGCCATCTGCTGTCACCATATATGAATACCATACTGGTAAGTATTGGCTACTGGGGTACCAATATAAATATTTTGTATTTAATTATATTTATGTGTTACATTTTATTAACCTAGGCAGATCCTTTTCATTAGTGCTCTACAGTTTCAGTATGTACTTAAGCATTTAGTATTTTGAGAAGTTTATACTTAAAGCAATAAATTAATGCTCAGAAGTGAGTGCACTGTGTCTCATGTTATAAGGAGAAAAATATCTGAAGGGCTTGCATTATAGACACATTAGGATTTTTTCACTGTAAATATTTTAGAACTTTTAAAATACTACACTGGGCATAAATGATACTGCTAAGAGTAAACCTGCAGGGAGACACACTAGATGGCTTGCAATAAACAGTTTTACAAAATATATTGATTCATAAATGTAAAGGAACTTTATGTAAGATTCATAAACAGTAAACTGTTTAAATGCATGTGTAACATTGATACCATTGCTACTTTAATATAGATAAATGGAGAATGTCTCCTTGACTGGGGTGCATTGTTATTCTCCCATCAGTATTATGTTATATGGTCTCCTTGGCCATAGGTGTAGTTAAAACCCATAAATCTGAGAGGAGCAAGCTGAAATTCATTTCAATAAAATCACAAGGGACCAGAAAATATGCTCTCAGTTAACTATGTATGAAAAGGATCAGAAATATTTACTTTAGAACTATCTTAACACTTTAGTGAGGTTGCAGATGGAGCTTTATGGAGATAAATAGCAGTTCATGGCTACCCTTAAATGATGCTCATTAGGAAAAAAAATCAAGGTGTTATAGCTAGAAGAAAAGTCTACCTGTACTGAGATGCCAGAAAATCAGCAGCGAGTGAATTAACATATAATGAAACAGCAAGTAAATGCAAAATTGCCATTTACAAAATGACACTATACATTTCATTATGTAAGTGGATGCAAAATGTCTAACCTTACTAGAGCTCTTCTTCTCAAAATGTACTGACGAGTTTGCCTCTACTCTCGTAAGTCTTTACTGGAGAATGGATGAGTATTGACACATTATAACTTCAATAATGTGAGCAATAAGGGTGAAAAGACATATCACTGTAAGTTTAGTCCTTGCTTTGTATGATAAGTGATGCAGCAAGATGTATAAGACACTTGTCCTGCAGTAACAAAAGCAACAATAAAACAGAAGCATTAAGCTCAAATAATATAAAGCATAATGAACCGTCTTTAAGACTAAATATGTTTCAATTACAAAAAAAAAAGTAAGAAATATTTTCTCATATAACCAGCAATATATGCTTTGTATAATGACAAGAGAAGATAAATCTTAATATGTCAAATATCACACAGGAAGAAAGACAAAGAAATTATAAATGTTAAGGTTAATATTACTTTAAAGGACAGCATTTCCACTTTAACAAAAATTAAGGAAAATGTCTTATTCACATTTGTCCTGGTCCCTTTCAATAACACGCATCACACCAAATGACATTTGACGACCTTTATTAAATTTCCATAACTTAGCTTTGATCAACAACTTTATTAATTACAACTATTCATGATATAATTGATTCTAAATACAGCACGACATCCTTGTAATGTTAATCAGGGCAGCGTACCTACTCACCCTGCCCCAGTAAGCAGCGTCCATACCTCTGCTCGCTTACTTTACTTATGAAGCAGCGTCCCAACTCACTTCATACACCATCCATTGAATTACCTTCCACCAAATAAGCACCATCCTTACCTCAGCTTGTTTATCTATTCAGCAAGCTTCCTCCAACTACTCATTTCCTTTCCCCAGATCCTTAAAATGAACATCCAGACATCAGAGGGGGAACAAAAGAGGGCAAGCCTATCTCTCTTCTCCACCAACCAGCCTGACCAGGTTGTTCCCCCTCCCTTCTACCCAAAATTGTTCAATTCACTTCCCATAAAAGAAAGGGTCAAGCCAAACATCATTTGGTGTACCCATCAACTGTAAAGCACCTTAGAATCCCACCTTGCCATACCCTCACCGAAACACACCCTAATGAAAGTAAATAAAGTAAAGTTACCGTGACCACACTGTGAAACCAGAACATCCACACCAAGAGAAAACATACCCTTTTAACCTGCTTCCTTCAAAGTTGAAATCATGGCTCAACCTGAATGGATTGACAACCTATAACCACAACAAAACCACAAACTATAACCCCTTGAACTCAAAAGACATCCAGTCAAAACTAGTATCAAGTCACACACCCAGTACCCTGTCAGCTGTAGCATATCACCTTAGCCCACCAACTACCGAGTTCTGAATGTGCAACAACTCAATTACTGTAGGGAATAGTCTAACTCCAAAACCTTATGTCTTAACATTAGATGGCGGAACACCAGCAACCCTTGACCTAGTTCCTGAAAACTTGCCTATACTTAGCTATGAAGTACTCTATGTGCCCAGCCATAAACACCCCCAATTCACTCGTTACCAAATCATCTTAACCCCTGTTTGTCCCTGGCCTATCCCCTTGAAAGCTCTCTTTCTTTATGTTACCTATACCACTAGTAGGTAATTCATATCTGTCCTATAACTGCCTTATCCTGCAACCAAGCTTCCTTTAAACCTTCTAACTCCCCTGTAACCACACATCCAGGTCTTAAAACTACCCCAACACAGCCACCTACCTACCATGTTTCCTAAAATCCTATCTACAAAATTCACCCAAACCCCAAGAGAAATGATCCTTGTGCTATTCTGTAAAACCTTAACCTGGTATGTAACATTAACACTACGTACTCAAGGGACAAATTTGCCAACCCACAGATACCACCCATTAGGAACAAACTCCAGCATCCTATCCAACACCTCATTGGCCCTTCCCCCACATACGGTTCAAACAACTGGATGAGTGAATACAACCACCCCAAGGTTCCAGGAAAGCCAGGATTGAACTTCACTGGCTTGCAAGAGCCATAGGGCTGTAGCCTAATAAGTTCCTATGCTCCTATGAATGTCGTAACTCTACTTATTCCATGGGATCCCCACACTCCCCATAAACCATCCCCAAAAGTTTTCCCCCTTTGGCCCCCTACCTACCTCTTCCTTACTTGCCCCTTATATCAACACAATAATCAGCTCCCACTAATTAAACACAGCTCTCTAACATGCCTTAAGGTGATTACTCAGACCCTCCTTGTGCCCCATTCCAGCAGCAAGAACATCCATCCTATCAAAACCTCACCTTTCAAATCCCTTTTCATGCCACCACATGATGCCTTCTGCACTTCAGCCATCTTTCAAATCCTTATTCACACCACCACATGATGCCTTCTGCACTTCAACCATCCAATGACCCCACCGCTTATTCGACACCAAAGCATGATTATCATGTGAACTCACTGTATCTCACCACTGGAACTTAGCACACCATTATCTACAAAAAAAAAAGAAAGCAAAGGGACAAAAGTAAATCCTGTAATATGTAAGGAGAAGGCTCCAACTTATACCCACCTATTCCAAACTACAGCCACAGCATTCCAAGACCCCATCTGCAAGAAAGAAAAGGCATGTAAATCATCCAAAATACATAACACACATTCATCTTCAAGGACAACCTATCCTGCCAACCCAGGAAGGAATGTACCACTGCCACCCACCTCTATGACGAAGCAGCCAAAACTGAAGCTATGCCTCCAATGCCTATCAAATAGCCTCATCCTTCTCTTCTGTCCCATCTTACTCCCTTATTCCGCAAGATCCAACCACTGCCACACACACTTCAATCAAAGCAGTCATAACTGAAGTTATGCTCCATTCCCAACCCCCTATCCCTTCCTGTCACCTATTCCCTGATACAGCACATGCCAAACTCTCTGTAGTCTATTAATTAAACTGCACTTGCCCATACTGTGCATGCTAAGCAAGCTCACCATATACCGCTCTATGACAGCTGCAACTGTCACTAATAACACCAATAAGGCTGTAGTGTAGTCCCTGTGTCGTAAAATGCTGCCAGCTTTTTTTTTTATTTTTTTTATTTAACTTTTACAGCTACACCAAAACTAACAGCAATCACCCTTGAGGAATAACAACTGTAAAGGACTGCAAGCAAGCTTAATTAATTCATTTTTTGGTATCCCCTACAATACATACATGTACACTCCCTAAAGACAACAGGAATTAAGTGAAGGGGCCCTATTTCTTTCACACTGAGACCATGGTTTCAATTTCCATCAATAGATACAAAATCATCATTACACTTATGAGTTTACCCCAGATCAATAGGTTAGACAAACTCCTGTGCTGTTCTAAGGCATCCCCACCACTATTACTAATAGCAACAAGGGAGAACTCTGCCCCCTTTAACGCTGACCTGCGTCATACCAACCCGAAGAGTTACTGTATTAACACTACTATGGCATACCTCTCAAGTCAACCTCCTAAAGCAAGAAATTTGGATGAAGCCATCAGTAGTGGGGGTACAAAAGTCCAAGGAATGGGGACACCAATATCTCTGTTAAAAAACTTAGAGAATTGACAGAAAACAGATATTGCATTAGCATGAATTTCTGAAGGGTATGAAGTCTGAAACTCAAATGACTGTAATTAATTCCGGATTTTAACCTGCAAAGCTTTGCCTGAACCACAATTGTATGAAAACAGACCAAAATATGAGTCAAAATCTGGACATTCTGCTAAAATCTCTACTCGAGAGGTATTCGCTAAGGTTAACTGCTTGAATTTCAGATCTACCAACCCATAAGCTGTAAATCATCCCTCTTTCAGCACCATTCCTGCTTAACACGCATGCGCAGACCTTCCAGTTACTTGTACCACCCCAGCCCATGAAAACCATCACTTCCTATCATCCTAGCCTGCAAACACTGTCACTTCATCTTAAGAAGCAGCCCAATGGCAAGGAACAGCCACAGCTGCTCTACCACCACCAACGGACACCAGCCTTGTAAACACATGCGCCAATATACAAAATTCAGCACTATAGGGTAAAACTACCTCTTCCATATACAATTCAGCTGTGTACAGCCATTATTTTCCCAACACCTTTGTTATAACTGGACTATGCTCAATACCTCTCGTTTAGCTGAACTGCCGACTAGACTGTGTGCCAGTAACTCAAAATCCACATTTACTGCCTAAATAACCCAGAAGAATACAGTCCTACAAAAGTTAAATTATGCTCCTCTGAGCCATCTGTAAACATAATAGCCACCCTCACATGCCAAACGTTCTCTCCTATCCTCAACCCCCATCGGGCTATGTAAGTAAAGCAGAACAAACCTTCCATATGTGCGATAGGCTTTTTTTTTTATATACATTACACAGAGCATGTGTGGCCGCAACCTCTTTCCCACGAAAAGGCCATTGCAGCTCCCTCCAGCCCCCTACTACTGAAAGAGACAGAGACAACAACTCCATAGTTACCTTTGTGCTTTAGATTCATTTTACCGGTATAACCACCAGCATTCCAGTGTGCTCACCTCCCACCCAAAACAGTCAAGGAAATTATGAGGCAAACTATAACTGCTCTGTCACATAGTCCTTACTTGCAGAGCCCTCCCCAGACATCAAAAAACCCGCAAACACTCCAATGCTGTCAAAGCCTCCCCAAACATTGAAAAACCCGCGAACACTCCAATGCTGTCAAAGGAAACCTCTTGACCCCCCTGCTCATCCCTTCCCCACATCCCTACCAATCTAGAGGGCAACCAGGAAACCAACTGGAGAGAAGGAAAAAAAAAATGAAACACAATGCAATATAAAGCCCGAGCAAGGTAATTGAGCCACGCAAATATAAAGGGGGGGTCTAAGAAGTATTTTTCTTTGCTTTTAGTTTATGAATGTGGAATGCTTTATCTAGTTATCAACCTATAGGTATGTGTGTGTGTGTGTGTGTGTGTGTGTGTGTGTGTGTGTGTGTGTGTGTGTGTGTGTGTGTGTGTGTGTGTGTGTGTATAGAGAGTGAAAGTGTTTTTACCATGATATACACAGCTAGTAAAACTATAACGCATTAATGGTTTGCAGTTGAAGAATCAGTAAAATTATCTACTAGACAGTAAAATTACATCAACTTTAATTTTTTAATGCATCACTATGCTCTGCATTTATAGTCTTCACACTGTGATTAACTGACTCACATTGCCAGCCACTTCATTAATGAGCACTATCCTAAACCTGCATCACAAGAGCCTTACCGCAACCCCCATAATTTCCAAGTAAGCCTAACAGACATACCAACTATGGCCTACTCTACAGAGAAAGTTAGTAACTAAACCCATATATACCAACCAGCTGTCACCAACTACCCAGAGGCCTACCTTCTCTCCTGGTATACCTACAGGTCGTCATGGGCGCACCCTGCCATAGCAAGTTCATGCCAAAATGTGATTGCTTAACCCACTACACTAGACTAAACCTCTTAAACCCCTCCCCATCATTATCTCATTTCCTCCCAACCATCCCTGCCTCCACTTAACCCTTTCCCCTCCCCAACTCACTTAAATCCTCCTAATATTAACGTACCCCCCCCCCACAAAGATGACCCGGGACAACTTAGTTTGTTGCCAAACTTCATTTGAGGCTCTATGCATGTATAAAAATAGAACAAAAGAATAAGCAAAGTGTTGCGTACATCAACATAAATAGATCTGATTAGAAACTTCATTACAAAGTGGAAGAGATGAACACTTTACAATAAGTTACATGAAGGAGCACTGTAGTTTTGACCAATGCTCAGTTTTGGAATTCCATGGCATGTAATAATTTGCAATCAAAAACTAACGAAAACAGAGCTCACAGTTACAGTGTGGCTGAAAATCCGATCAACTCTTTAATAAATGCATGTGTTTATATCACATATACATGTAGTACATGACAATTCGGATACACATAGAGTTCTCAGAATCCCTCAATGATTTTTAAACATGGGCATGTGGGAAAGCTGTTTCCTGTTTACAGTTTTAACTTTTTTGATAAAAATGTAAGAATATATTGATGTATAAAAAGAAACATTAATATTAAAAATCATGAAATGTAAAACGGGAGTAACTGCTGATGCATGAATAACCATTGAATCTGAGCACCGTCAAAATGCATAGAGTATAATTAATGATAAGAAACATTTTATACTTTCCCTTTAAGAGGTCAGTAGTACAGATTGCATATGTGCGTAGCTGCGTGATGCAAGGCAACTTCATACTGTTTGGCTTTGTATTCTGAACCAGGAAATGTAAAAAACACAAGAAAACAATCAACTATAAAGATTTTAAGAGTAAAGATGAGTTATAACTGTTGCAAACAAGGTAAATATAGAACGGACTTTCAATCTGATGCAGGAAGTATTAAAAAATTAATTATGAAGGTTGAGCAGCTATAAAATAATAAAGGAAGTGATACTGTACTTTTTTTTTCTTTTTACTAACTGAATGAGTGTGGTAACCCTGTTTGTAATTAAGAGGCTAATGGAGGGATCGCTGTAAACTAAAAGAAGGGTACATGAAGCTCGAGTGTGTGTATGCGCTCGAGAAGTGAGAAAATAGTTTATGTAAGTGTTTTGACTAAAGAACCATTAAAAGCAGAATGTAGCCATTTTTCAGTTATAAAATCAACAGTCATGACAACAAATGTCAAGAATCTTTAAAAGAAAGCTTAGAAAAAACATTTAAGTAAAAAATAAACAATCAATTTATTTAACATTTGTTGACTGGGAAAGTCCGACTAGGTTCCACAGAGCCTGTTTTCAGCAGGGGCCCGGGGAGAAATGCTCCAGATGCATGTCTTTGGAATGTGGGAGAAAACCGGAGTACCCGGAGGAAGCCCACATGAACACAGGGAGAACATGCAAACTCCACACAGAAGGCATCCCAGCCGAGAATCGAACCAGAGAACCTCTTCCTGTGAGGCAACAACATTAACCACTGTACCACTGTGCCACCCATCTGCTAAACTCTGAGTTTAATCTCCTGACCAAAGGGACAACAAAAAAAAGGATAGTATGTATTTCATATGATTTTCTTTTAACATATAATATAACATATGATTTACTGATATCTTGCTGTCAGTAAAAGTATTTAAAACAATACTTCGGGCATATTTATAAATTCATGCCATTTGAATAGTATATAAATCAAAAATATCACTGCAGGATTGAAGAAGTGAATTAGAAAACTGCATATGAGGCAAAACATAATTGCAAAAAACATAGCCTTCCATTCCTATTAGTGATTTAGTTAATTAGATACAGTAAATAACTAAATGCAGACAGCAAGATGTCAGTAAATCATATGTTATATTATATGTTAAAAGAAAATCATATGAAATACATACTATCCTTTTTTTGTTGTCCCTTTGGTCAGGAGATTAAACTCAGAGTTTAGTAGATGCTTTAAGAGATTTAGAGGTAGTGTGACTTTTAATCTCAGTTTTCTGTTTCTTTTACCCCGCTTCCGACCAGCTGTTTTTCTCAGGAGATCTTTTTAATGTAAAAGAACTTGCCCAGTCCATTTCTTCAGGAATGGAGATTATATTGTTGTTTTTAGTTAAGGAGATGGTTTCATCAATGGTATTGAAAGTGTTTATAGCATTTGAGTTAAAAATTCTGATTTTTACTAGATATATGAGATGAGTTTTAATTTTATTTTGCTTTAGTAATCTTACTAATGGCCAGGTTTTCTTCCTCTGCTCAAGTACTCTTGAGGAGTAGTCATTGTCAAATCTTATCTGGTGCTTCTTGTAGATTATTGGGTTTTTCCTCCAAGCTGATTTGAGGATAAGGTCTTTATCTAGGTATGATAAAAATTTAACAACTATGGACCTGGGAGATGCAGAAGCTGAAGAAACTATAGGTTTTCCTATTGCGAATTTCTGGGAGCCAGTTGTTTAAGAATATAATGATGTTCTCTCCCACAACTTTTACAGGAAGACCAAAAATTCTTATATTGGTTCTTCTTTCTCTGTTTTCCAGATCATTGAGTTTGCTGGTTAACCAGTTGTTTTGTTGAGTAAGAAATTCAACCTGAGTCTCTTTTTCCCTGAGTCTTCCATCAATATCAGTAAGTGATGTTTCAATGTCTGTTAATTTAAGTTGTTGCTGAAGAATCTCCTAAGGATGTCAGTTTGATTTTGACAGTTCTCTTTGAGACTTTCAAGTTTGTCAGTAAATTGTATCCATTTTAAGGAAAGATCTTGAAGAGTGGAAGACATCTGTTGTATATCCTTCTTCAATAGAATGTCAGAATTCTTTATGTTGCTCATTTCCTCAGTGCTATATTTTCTCCAGAATATTTTGACAGGAAATGTTTTAGATTAAAACTCCAAAGTTGGTGTATCTTTAGATTAGTAGTTTAATAATAATTTTATCTAGTTTTGGAAGAAATTAGATAATTTAATTTCCTTTTATTTGGTGTAGATTAAGGAGCTCCAAAAAATGTTCTGCTATCAGTTGGCCATTCATGCTCTGCCCCAGGCTAGATCTTCTGTAAGATCATTTATACATTTCACAGTATGTAGCATGTTGGGGTGGAAATTGGTTGTGGTATGGATTATTAGGCACCAACGGGTTTGTGGCCGAAACTACCGCAGGGACCAAACCCAGAAATGGTTACCCACACCATAAATTACGTTATTTAAGAATATTTATATATATAACTTTAAAGAAATAATGGCATAGTATAATGCCATACCTGTTTGCTTCTGCAGATCTGACAGTTCTGATGTACTGGCTGCGCCTGGCTGTGCACGTGCCTGTAGTCAGCAAAAAGCAACGGAGAAAGCAAGAGGAGAAAGCATTTTTGCTATTTATTTTTACATAAAAGGCTATAAATAATGGGTTTAACATAAGTTTACAGCCTAAAAGAAACTACAGGTTGTGTCGTTGCTTATTTTAAAACTGTTACGCGCTGTTAAACACTCAAAAACACAGCAAAAACATAAAAAAACTTGCGAGATTTGCTTTTTGTTGCTTTAAGAGTACAAATCTGGGTTTGTTAAATGGGTTTAGCAAAAAAAAATAAACGAAGATAAGTTGTTTGTTTATTTTAATTTTGTTAAGCTGTTTAAACCCACTAAATAATATTTACAGTGTTTTTTAAGAGTATACTAATGGAAAAAAGTCCGGACGGGGACCTTTTTTTTAATCCACTATTTCGATTTAACGCAACAGCACTGGCCAATCAGCGTGCACGTTTTGGAATAATAATGGGGGGTCATGGTATAATAACTATTTTTGCCTACTAATGGCCTTCCAGAACTGGCATTCTAAAGAGATCAGTTGAATTGTATGGTCTTTAGACAGTTTATATTCACTCTGATAATCATAAGGTTATTGTTCACTCCTGGATACATGCTGTATCCATGGGAGCTAAAACCTTGTGTTCAATAAACAACCTTAAGCATGTTATATTATCTGTAATCAGCTTAAACCTTCTACCTCAAAGGCTTGATATCATTTCCTTACTCTAAAAAGCAAAGCTAGGGACTCTTTCTTCATTTTTTTTGTGACTACTTTTCTGTACCTGGGGAAAATTCTAGGAAAATACATAATTAGCTACCCTCACCAGAGTATACTATATGCTGAACACGACTCTAGTACCATATACACAAGCATCATTATGAGTGGGTGTGGTAGCACTAGTCATAAAATGCCAAAATGTTATCACATTTAGTAACTCATTCCACTTTGTAAATGCATCATGTCTCTTGCATTTTCACAGCGATGGAACGTGTTCTATTAGCAATACCAGTACAGTACTCTGATTGTGTAAAAACTTCCCTAAGTAGCTAAGAAATGTTTGTCTCTGTTGCATTTCAATGTTCCTCATATGTCCGTATTTTAATTATTTTCATTCTCTAATCACATTCTTACTATTTTATTATATGTTCTTTGAGTTGCTGAGGTGGTTACTCTGTCTTAGCATTAACTAGTAAAACATCTAGGGCCATAACCACTTTAAATCTTAAAACACATTTTTTATAATTTTTTGGAAAAGAGAAGGTGCAGACCTCATTCAAAATGACAACAGTCTATTATACACAAATAAGTCTCTTTTTGCAATTAAAGTTACACATTTCTTAAAATCATCATCAAACAAGACTTGTTGAAAACCAGATGCTATGTCTATTGTCTAGAACACAGTTTCAGCACTTAGCATAACCACTATTTTTTCCACTTTTAATACTGGATGGATTTCCATTCCACTAGCTTCATTCATTCATTCATTCATTCATTCATTCATTCATTCATTCACTCAAAGTTAACATGCAATCACCACAAAGGTGAATTGAATCACCCCCCTTTGCCATTGTAACAATAGCCGTAGTTCTCTTACTATGCTTTACCAGACTGATGTCTTCTTTTTCTTATTCTAACTTTTCATTAACCTTCTATATCTCTCGCTTTTTTATCACAGATGGCAAATCTCATCTTTTATATAACTTTGCTAAAACAGCCAGATTAGCAAACAGAGCAGCTTTCACACTTCCCTGATTTGTTTGTACAGTTTATGCTTCATTTTCTGTGTATCTCCCACATTTTAGAATAACCCATACATGGAAGCACCCAACAATGAGTTATGTTGCTATGTGTTCAAGTACGAAAAGGTTTTCTACCACAAATAACTGCTTAATTTTCTTAGTGTACACTGACCCAGACTCTGTGCTTGCTTAATTCATTGTTTTTTTTCCAAATGCAGTATCTATAGAGCAATTGTATGACAGAGGAAGCGTATAACAGAAGAATGCCAAGGAAGTTGAAAAGTAAGTTGTGCAAAACATTGGTGTGATCATTGCTGCTGTATGGTACAGAAATTTGGGCAGTAAAGGCAGAGGAGTTGTGGAACAAAGAAGTAATGGACATAAATTGCCAAAGATGGGCGGTAGGATGCATACAGTGGTTTGGGCATATGTGCAGAAAAGCAGAAGACAATCTGGTTAAGGAAATTTGGGAAAGACAGGAGGAAGGCAAGAGGAAATGAGGGTGTCCAGCAATGAGATGGATGGATTGTGTGATGGAAGACTTGCAACAGTCAGGCACGACTGTTGCAGTAGGTAGGAGAGTGGCACTGAAGTGAAAGAGATGGCAACAGTTAACACAACAACCTGACTCCATGTAGAAAATGGGTCTGATGATGATGATGATGTTATGTTTTTGATGATGATGTCTGAAGGTTGATGAAGACAGAAGTGTACATGAGAGAATGCAACAGCTAGGCAGCTGCACTTGTGTACATGAGGGAATGCAACAGATAGGCAATTGCACTTATGTGGGCATGATCAGTTAAATATCGTTTGAAAAAATATTATTACGAGTATTCATAGAAAATTTGAATCAGTTAATGAATTCTTAATGGGCACTAGTTGTCACCCTAGGCATACTATTGATTCATTGCCCTATGGAGAATTTTTAAGAATATCTAGATTGTGCAATGAAGAAAATAATCTTATGAAAGAAATTGAGCAGACTAGGAATATGTTTATCAATAGGAAATATGATGTTAGATTAGTTGATAAAGATATTAAAAAGGTATTTGATATCAGATGTAATAATAATAGAAAAAATAAATTATTTAGGATTAATAATATTAATATAGTGACCAATAGTACAGATCTAGAGAATGTTTTTATAGTTTCCACATATAATGTTCTTAGTGATAATATTAGACAGTGCATTTTATATTTTTGGGAATTTTTGAGGAATTTTGTTGAATTGACAGGTTTAATTAATAGGAAATTATTTTTTTCTTACAAAAGGGGAAGGAATATTAAAGATATGTTAGTTTAGACTAAATTTATTAGACCTGAGGTTAGACATCCTTTACAAATTTATGTTAAGGGCATGAAGCCTTGTGGGAAATGTAGTGTATGTTCGCACACAGTGAATTCTTTTTCTTGTATTAATAACATTCGCTTTATACCCAATGGTGTTTATAATTGTAGAACAGAGGGGATTATTTATGCTATAAAATGTGGATGTAATAAATTTTATATTGGACAAACAAAAAGAATGTTTAAAGTGAGGCTGTTGGAACACTTCAGGGATATTCCGACAAATAAAGATGAAAGTCCTGTGGCCCAACATTTTAAAGAATGTCACAATGGTAGTTCTGTGGGCTTAAAAGTGACCATTTTAGAACATATTTTAACAGATGATTTTGATACAGAAAAAGTTAAATTTATGCTTTTAAGAAAAGAGGCTATTTTTATTTTAAAATATAATACTTTGATGCCTAAAGGTTTGAATGTGGAATTTTGTTGGAAAAGTATTCTCTAATTTGTATTATGTGACTTTAAATTTTAATTAGTTTAATTAATTGATTGTTTATTAATTGGTAGCTAATTGTGTATATATACTGTGTAAAATGTATTAGTTGTTACTCCTTGAAGGCTGATTGTGGCCGAGGCACTAGAGAAATAAACTGTCTGACTGCCTGACTGTCTTGTTTTCCATTTGTGGTGAAGCAAATTTGTGCTTTGGTGCTACTTTAAATATCGTTTGACTCTGTAATGGAGGCCTAATTTGGGGGGGGGGTATATTTTAATGGGCTGTTAGAAATGGACATCAAATTTCTGATTTTCAGTTACCATAACTCCAAGTGGTCTTCTACAGGGGAGAGTGTATGTTGAGTACAATCTTGGCTTCATCTATTCTCGGAAACTCTTGTCCTTCCTGCGTACCCACTTACAGCTTAGATAAGTAGGAAAGGTGCTGTTAGTTCTTCCTAGAGTTCAGCTGAAGACCTTGAGTGGATAGTCTTTTGCCTACTAGGGAACTTTCCTTTAAAGCTGTTTGCCTTCCCTAATTTGGACATGGTAGACAGAGAGTTTCTTTTGAAAGGCTCTTAAATATCATTCTTAAAATGAGAGTTCATCTTAATAAATCTATGGGACATTTACATTGATCTATATTGACATGTTAACATATGCCAACCTTCTGTAATAATAATATTGGATGTCTGCTGTTGTTGCATTTCCATTGTAACCATACTCCATATTTATGCATCATTCTTTTAGCTTGGATTTCCTTTCTTTTTTTTTTTTTTTTGGTTTTGTATTCTCACCATTATCATGACTATTATCAACCCTCCTTTTCCCTTTTCAACTTTGGGTCAGGGTGTTGCATCAACTATCACCACCTCTCTCAATTTAGAGACAGTCTCCTATCTTCTTTGAAAGCCATGCTTGACTGTCTCAGGTCTTCTCTACCACAATTAATCCATTTCTTGGCTGGCAATCCTTGCCTCTTATTGCATTCTTCCTATGTCTCACAATTTTTTTGCCAAATTGTTCTCTGTTTTCCCACACATGTGACCAAACTGTTCTCTGTTTCCCCACACATGTGACCAAACTACAATAATCGGTTTTATTTATTTATTTGCATTTGTCTGACTGGGTCATACAAGACCTCTCTTCAGTTTACACCTGGGAAAAAAGCTCCAAAAACATATTTAGTATAATAAAAACTTTTTGGGTTTAAAGTGTGTGCTTATGTGATAATAAAAACTTAAAAAAACATCACATCAGGCACTTTGTGAGTACAAAGAATATTTAAGGATCATAATTGCAGATTCAGCAAAGACATGAACATAATAAAAAAACAATATCAGTGGTTACAATACACATGAGAATAAACATCAGCTTAAAATAATATAGATCCATTGTGAATATGGTGGCAATACAATAACATAAGGGCAGTTGCAGCAATATTTTAAAAATAAATATTAAGTGAGAAAAGTATATCCACTATAACAAGGTTAGTACAAGTGGTCACATAAGGAGAGGTAATAAAAAGTAATATCAGCATACATATTTGTTGGTATGGAATGGAAAATTGAATTAACTGTAATGAGAAATCCACTATAATAAGGATGGCTAGTAAAAAGGGATGAGAAAAGCAGCTGGACAGTTGTTATGTCTGAATGACAATCATGATTAAGCTAGAAATGATTTAATATACATTAGGTGCATGTGCCAAGGAGAAACTATCAAAGAAGGGAAAATCATAAAGGGATTATTGCAGTGATGAAGTAGGTAGTCTGAATGACAATCATGATTAAGCTAGAAATGATTTAATATACGTTATGTGTACGTGCCAAGGAGAAACTATCAAAGAAGGCAAAATCATAAAGGGGTTATTGCAGTGATGAAGTAAGTAGTTAGAATAAGCCAGTTGTGGAATGTTGGCAAATGTGGAAGCAGAAGTAAAACAAACAAAAGAAATTCGGTAATGTTGACAGAGATGTCCAAAGTCACTGAAATTTATAAAGATGCTACACCGATACACACACGTCCTCCAAGAATGGTAGGGAAAGATTAAAAAAGCGTTTTCTTCTATAGACACCTGGCTCATCAATTCTCTCCTTCTGCAGAATGCATAGATAACAAGTTCTTTTCACTCCAAAAATCTGCATCCTATACAGAAAAAAATGACACCTGCGTTCCATCATCAAACAACACTCCTATTAAAGTTGTGTCCCAAGCAAAGCTACTTGGTGTCATTATAGATAATCACCTGACCTGTGTTATTCAAATATAAGAAACTGGCAAGAAACCCCACAGAAAAGAAAATACTCATATAATGTAGCAAACATTTTTAACTTGCAATACCAAAAAAAAAAAAAAAAACAATAGCCTCTGTATATCTTCTCCCTTGATAATTATATGCTGCCCCCCCCCCCGCACTACCCTTCAGCAACCTCTACTACTAATAAACAGTGAACAATCCTTTAACATAAGTGGCTAAGCCTGCAAAATCCCACCACTGCTTAACCTTAAACAGTCAGGGAAATAATGTGGTAGTTCTAGCAATTATTCAAAATCTACAAATCTTAAAACCATTCAGCCCTCCAAGCCTTAGTGGAACCTTATGATCACTATGCTCCATGGACAACTCCCTATTAACCATAACTGAAACCCACAACTCTGCTGGTCTGTCCTTGTATTCAAATTATGTCCCCAAAATCTGGAAGATTCTACCTCTACTACCACAAGATAACAAATTAGCCTATCACGATTCAAACGCTTGCTAAAACAACACTTTAGATACAATTGGTTCTGCTCACACATCTCCCCAGCCTAGATTACCTTGGCCCTTACACACCGGCATTTTCCTTATATACCTTAACAAAGTACATTTTCAATGTATGTTTCCTGCGGTCTTCTACACCTTTGCACTTACTGCCACTTCTACTGTCTCACTTACCCCTGCCACATTTTTCCCTCCAGTAAAATTCCAATTCATCTTTGCTACCTTTTACATCTACCTCAAGTTAACTACAATTTTCTTTTTCTCTAGATTACCTAACAATTATCCACACACATTACTCACGTTTTCTCACCTCCTCTTTACTTTCTGCTCATATCTCCCACACCTTGTCTCTCATTTGTCCTTCCCATAAATGTAAAAAAATATAACTTGACATTTTAATGCCCTCTGTATATGGCAGGTTGTCATGCACTGGTTTACTTATTGTAATTTTCTCTATATTATAGCTTCCTTTCAGTTACTGAATGTCCAGATTGTAACTTTAAGTTTTCCATTTGTCTCTATTGTATAAAACTGAATATTTTGTAACTGGAGCGTTTCTTGCCAGGCCTCTGCTGAAAAGTGGGCTAGTAGAGCCAAGTCAAACTACCTCAGGCAACAAAAGCTATTAATACATTGAATAAAATAAAATAAATTAAAGAGCTAGGGGATTGAGTATAAAAGTGTGTCGAGAGATTGCATTGTTAATCTGCATGATCAAAGTTATTGAAATGAAGAAATTCAGTTTCACATCAACAGTTACAAAAATGCAAAATTTTAGAGTTACTAATGAGAGGAGAATCTCTGCTTTTTGCAAGAAGAAGTAGTGGGTAGAATAATTGATTAATTACGAGAGACAGGAACAGGAAATTCACCCTGGGAATCACTTCTGTGGCTCTGCTCAACAGAAGCGCAGGTAACTAAACCACGTGGGAGGGCAAGCCAACAGTTTGGCTAGGCTTAATTATGCCCTCGGGCCAATAACCTAGTACCTACCTATGAACCTATGAACCTATGACAGAGCATGTGTGTGGAGATTTTTCTTGGCATTATTTTGAGTTTGAGGTTTTCTGATGGTATATAATATCTGGTTCCTGATTTTCTCCACATAACACAAGTACAAGACTTTACCATGTACATTTGTTCCCTTTTCTTGGTGGGCAAGGTATTTGTCTTTAGAGAGTCTTTTATGGGACAGTACCACTGTGTCGGTGAGATTAGGAAAGGCCAGTTGTATGGTTGGTGCAGAACAGAGCTGGCTCCATTTGTTTGGCTGTATTGAAGATGCCAGGGAAACAATACAAAGGGTTCTGCTAGGGAGATTGGAGGCAAATCTTGCTATTTTATTGTAGCACTGCAATAGTCTTTGTTGTTAAGTAATATGGAGATTAGTGTAGATTGGAACAGTATAGACTAGAATGGAAAGGATGTAAGCATTAGCTATAGCCTTTCAGTCTTGTTCTGAAAGACAGGTTTGATTTTGCACAAGGCATCTTGTTTTTGAAGATTTTTCTATGACACTGGATATTATGGAGGTCAAATTTTTATTTATTGTTCAGGATAACTCAGAGAAGTTCAGCATTTGCATTGATATGCGAGATAATAATATTGGAAGAGGTAATGGAAAAATTAATATGTGTGACAGGATTAGCTCTAGGTAGGACAGCATGACATTTGTCATTTTATCACTGAGTATTAATTTATGTCATAGCCAAAGTTTGATTGAAGAGTAAGATTCCTGTGATTTAGCTTGCAGTTCATTAATGGATAGGGAATAATAAAAAAATGGAGTTGTCTGCAAACTGAATAAGTGAGGAGGGGCCAGAAGTGGAAGATAGGTTATTGACAAATATATTAAACAGCAATGGGCCCCCAGGATAGAGTCTTGAAGACATCTGTATTAAAAGCATGGAAGGAAAAGCGTGCATGTCGCCACTTGATGTACTCAGTTACTTAGGTAGCTATGAAACTATTTGATGATGTTATTTGAAAGTGGTGAGGTTATTCTTTATTATTTATTTAACATTTTTTTATCAGGAAGGAGCCCATTTTCAGTGGAGGCCTAGGGAGAAATGCACCAGACACATGTCTGTAGAATGTGGGAGGAAACCGGACCACCTGGAGGAAACCCATGTGAATGCATGCACGACATGCAGACTCTGCACTGAAGGCAGCCCAGCCATGAATTGAACTGAAGAACCTCTTGCTGTAAGGCAACAATGGTAACTGCTGCACCACTTCGCCACCCATCATAACACCATTATGGAGTAGTTTAGAAGGGAAGACTGTTTCAAATACCTTTGAAAGATCAACAAAGGTGACAGAAACAAAGAGGTTGTTATTATGGTGTAGGTTGATGGTATTTAGGAAAGATAATAATACAATTACTGTGTTGTGGATAAGGTGAAATCCATGCTGAGGGCAAGAGAATAAGTTTCGGTCAAAGAAGTGTTAGAATAATTGTGAGTAAAGCCATCTTTCCAATATCTTTGATTATAGAGGTAGTATGGCAGTTGCAAAAGTAAATTAAGGCACCAAAGTTACACACTGGAAATCAGTCACTGTACTTTATTGCAGAAGACAAACGGTAAGCGCTTTCACAACTTAATGTTGCTTCATCAGACCACATCTCTACAACTGATGCTTGGTTAAATACTAGGACAATTAGTATGACATCACAATTTAAAGAGATATTACTCCACTAACATAAGAACATATATCAATATCCATAAGAAAAATGCATAAAATATATAGAAATGTGTGTATTTACACACAATAATATTTAAAAACAATAATATTTAAAAAAATATTAATATTTAAAAAGGGGGGGGGTGTCATCCCTGGTGGTTATTAAAATATATATATATCTATATATATGTACATATACACACACATATAACCATAATAGTACAATGAAAAATATATATATATGCAAAAAAATTCATGTTTTAGTGTTTAAGGCGCCTGGCCTTAAGGTAAGGAACTAATGAGGTGCAGCCATTCAAACCAGGATATCTATCTGCTTGTAATTTAGTGATCCATTGTTGTTCTAATTCTTCAGTGTGGTTTTCTACGTCACCACCTCTGTTTGTCCTTACTATTTGTTGTAAGATTAAAAATTTAAAACAATGGCTACTGTCTGTATTCAGGACATGATTAGCTAGAGCATTTGATTGCTTCTGGTTCCGTATGTCCCTTATATGTTCTAACATTCTTTCTTTAAAGCTCCTATTTGTTTTGCCTACATAATAGGCACGGCATGCTTGGCAAAAACAAAAATAAACAACATCGACACTTTTACAATCATAATAATTCTTCGTATAAAGTTTAAAACATTTCACAGGATGAATGATACGATGTTCAGGAGCAGGATGGTGCACTGAGCCTCTATCTATTTATGTAGAAGGCATTTTACATGAGTTCTTGGATAGTTGTTATACAGTTCTTAGAGACACAAAAATGTTTTTACAGCAGTTGCAAAATAGAATGGAAACCATTGATAATGATGAAGAATTTGTATTCCTTACCATGGACATTGAATCTCTTTTTACTAGTATTCCAAATGTTTGGGGTATTGATAGAATAAGAGAATTCCTCGATATGAATAAGAAGCTGACTACTAATAAGATTATGCTAGTCTGTGCACTATTGGAGATTATACTTGAAAATAATATTGTAGCTTTTCAGGATCAATTTTTTCTACAGAAGATTGGCGTGGCTATGGGCACTTCGTGTGCAAATAGCTACGCCAATCGATCACTAGTACGATGGGAAGAACAATATGTTTTGTCAGATGTTAACCCATTTTTAGCTACATTCTCTGGTACGTCCATTTCGTGGATGACGTTTTTGTCTTGTGGAAAGGGCATGGTGAAAATATCAGTAATTTCATTGATTACCTGCATAGTACTACAGACTTTTTGAAGTTTACTTTTACTGTTTCTGATACATGTGTTGATTTCTTGGATGTGAGTGTCACCCTTACTGATTTAAAGCAGATAAGAACCAGTATTTATCACAAACCTACAAGTACCAATGCCTGTTTGCACAGGTCAAGCATGCACCCGAGACACATACCTAGAAATGTCCTCAAAGGACAAGTATATAGAACCCTACGCCTACATAATAATGATGAAGAGGCAGTAGTTGCTTTAAATAAGTTACAAGACGAATTTCAAACAAGAGGCTATTCTAGCTCAGAAATCACTAGAGTGATAGCAGATGCATGGAAATTGAGATCTACAAGATGTAAACCATACATGAGCTCTTATAGTGCTGATACAAGTATACCTTATGATACAAGTATTGATAGAAATAAGTTTAGAATAGTTTTTAGATTTGCAAGTGACATCAATAAGTATACGGAAATTATTAAAAAGAATTGGCACCTATTACATAAAATACCAGGTCTGGTTTCCACAGTTAGTGACACCCCAAACTTCAGTTTTAGAAATAATGTGTCTTTAAAGCAGCAGCTCTGTAATAGAGAACATCAGTCTTTTAGAAAAAATCTTTCAAACAGACAGGGCACCTTCCCGTGCAGGAATTGTGCTGCTTGTCAGCATGTCTACACTAAAAATGAGTACATTCATCCTGTGAAATGTTTTAAACTTTATACGAAGAATTATTATGATTGTAAAAGTTTCGATGTTGTTTATTTTTGTTTTTGCCAAGCATGCCATGCCTATTATGTAGGCAAAACAAATAGGAGCTTTAAAGAAAGAATGTTAGAACATATAAGGGACATACGGAACCAGAAGCAATCAAATGCTCCAGCTAATCATGTCCTGAATACAGACAGTAGCCATTGTTTTAAATTTTTAATCTTACAACAAATAGTAAGGACAAACAGAGGTGGTGACGTAGAAAACCACACTGAAGAATTAGAACAACAATGGATCACTAAATTACAAGCAGATAGATATCCTGGTTTGAATGGCTGCACCTCATTAGTTCCTTACCTTAAGGCCAGGCGCCTTAAACACTAAAACATGAATTTTTTTGTATATATATATATATATATATATATTTTTTTTTTTTTTTTCATTGTACTATTATGGTTATATTTGTGTGTATATGTACATATATATAGATATATATATATTTTAATAACCATCAGGGATGACACCCCCCCTTTTTTTAAATATTAATATTTTTTTAAATATTATTGTTTTTAAATATTATTGTGTGTAAATACACACCTTTCTATATATTTTATGCATTTTTCTTATGGAAATTGATATATGTTCTTATGTTAGTGGAGTAATATCTCTTTAAATTGTGATGTCATACTAATTGTCCTAGTATTTAACCAAGCATCAGTTGTAGAGATGTGGTCTGATGAAGCAACATTAAGTTGTGAAAGCGCTTACCGTTTGTCTTCTGCAATAAAGTACAGTGACTGATTTCCAGTGTGTGTAACTTTGGTGCCTTAATTTACTTTTGCTGTTGTTGTGTGTTTTGGGCACCTCAGTGTACCTGCAGCCGTTTGGTTTTTGCATCTTTAGTATGGCAGTTGGCCTGAAGTTACTAAGATTTACTACTTTTATGCAGAGGCATCATATATCTTTGTTGCCAGATTTTGGAAACTTGGGATTCAGTTATAGACCTATTGATGAGTCTGGTGACTGGGATGGCTAATGCATCTGTGGCTTGCTTAATGCATTTGACTGGAAGAGTTTCAGATACTAAAGTAGTTGGTTTAAGGTTAAGAAAGAGTTCTTTATGGTTGTGGTTTAGATAAGTTGTGGTAAGAAAGCAGTAGAGGCAGTGGGAATGCAGTGGAATTGAGTATGCAGTTTACTGGGGATGATTTGAAGGAGGAAAGCAGATGTGTTGATGAAGCTGGAGTTAAAATAGCAGACTATGTCTGTTCTCTTAGATCTTCTCTACAATTTGGGCTACCTTGGCTTTTGATCTAATGTCACCATTTCTCTATTTGCCCCACAATGTGCATCTCAGACACTTCATCTCCATCTCCTCAAACTTCTTCAACTGCTCAACCTTCATGGCCCAGGTTTCTGTACCATACAGAAGTTCTGGTCATATGACTGCTTTGTAAACCATGCTTTTTAGCTTTTTTAGCATTTCTCTGTCACATTCTACCCCTGGTACTTTGGCTGCAGCTCCACTGATTCTAGCTTTATACTTTTCATTCAGACTTCCCTTCTCCTCACCCACTCCTTCCAGATACTTGAAGCTGTTAACCTGTTCTAGTATTTTTCCCTCTGTCTCATTTTTCAACTTCTTCTGGTTTCACACATTTGCTTCAGTGATGACTGTCTTATCTACGCTGAGTTTCTTCCTAGGTGCCTTCAGTGCTGCATTCCAGTCACTTATCCTTTTCTGAAATTCCTGTTCTGACTTTGCTTGCAAAGCCACATTGTCTGCATACAACAGTTTTGTTGATCTGTTCCCTCCAACCTATTACTGATGCAGTCTATAAAAATTATGAACACCAGTGGGCTAAGAGCTGAACTCTAATGTACACCAACTTCCACTTAGATCCCCTCTGTAACTCTGGACACTGTTCATACTTGTATTACTGATCCTTGCACATAGCTTCCAGTAATTCAAGTGGTGTTTCAGTAACTTGGATTCATTGCAGGACTGTTCCAATCAGCTTTTTTAGGACCTTATCATATGCTTTTTCCAAGTTTATGAGTATGCAGTGGACTCCTTCCTCATTTCCAGCTTCTTTTCCACTATGACACACTTCAAACCCTTGGTCATTTGTACTGCATCGTGATGTGAATCTGAACTGCTCAACTCCCTTCTTACTTTCTAATGCTCAGTATATTGATTTATAAATCACCAGTTCCAGCACTTTGATGCAGTTTAACAGGAGCTTGATACCTTTGAGTCACACACATTTAGGAATGTCTTCTTTATTCTTGTACAGCAGGGACCTTTCTTTTTTGCCTGATGTTAATGTCTGGAGATTATAATCTTTGAATTTATTTGGAAATAGAATGCTCCTGCTGTCATCAAGAAAAATGTGCCAAATGAACTAAAGTCATGTTCTTTTAGGTTATTACATGGTCTATTGTCTATAAGATAAACCATGCAGTGCCAGATGATAAGGCATTGGCAAAGGTTGGTGAGATGCTTGGGTACATAACTCGGGTAAGGCAGATATATATGAGCTGGATGTAGCTCTAAGATGGGTTGGATAGACTCACAGGTCTTCTGCAAGCATTATCAGATGTTTCAGGTTTGTCTGTTGACTTGAACTGGGCAAAACAAACAACTTCAACTTTAAAGGCTAATTATTTGCCCTCACTGCTATTCTGTGGTAGTACTGTTGAGCTGAAGCATTAAATGCCCTATGCTGAGTTCAATAATCTTAATTCCACCTGCGCCTTTCATACAATTGCACCTACATCACTTCTATTCCATGAATTGATTTTGTTGAATGTTTTTTTTCCAGAAATATTCCTAGAGCAAAAACAGAGCTCACAGATGATACAATAGGTGTGAAGAAATGTTATGAAGACAAAAAGAACTGAGATTAAGGGTAAAAGGTAATTTAAGACTTGTAATAACTGTACATATACGGCAGAAACAGAATGCGTTGTAATTCCCTGCTGATATATCATTGCATGCTGCTTTGATATTTTAGTCTCAACTTGCAAATTATGTGGCACAGAACATGTAAACATTTCTCCTCAATACACCTATGCTGACAAGAGATACTCTGGTCTAAACTTCTGGAAATGTTTATAGATAAATATCTGATGTATGTTTGTACCAATAAATGGGATAAATAAAAATTATTTCAATGTAATTAAGAGTTAATATTAAAATTCTAATAGCTAATCTATTGTCTATACATAAAATAATAACAGGTGTTAATATTTTAGACTTCGGATTTTCCTAGCTAAAGTTATATTCTGTAAATCTGCTTTGAGAAGTAGTATTTGTCCTGGCTGTGCTTAAATTAATTCCATTAATGGGATCATGGGTTATATTTATGGGCTTGTGAACAATACTATAGAATAACTTTACTCTAAGGACTCATAGATCAGACCAAGTCATCTGGCATAGAATCTGGCTAGTTTTATAATATTGCAACACTTTCCAATCTTTCCACATTTATTTTCAGCTTTAAAGATTTACAATTGCTCATTTCTTTGTACTTGATTTTATGAGGTCAATAAATATGTATAAATGAAAAATGTATTTATGGACTGATAGATACAAGTATGATCATAAAATGATAAACATGCATAGTGACGAAATAGTGAAACAGCCCAGTCAAACCCACAGGAAGTAAAAATAGACTTTTCAATAAATTAAAATTACCTTAATATTTGTTCTGATTATTTTGAAACAATGTAGCAGTATTTTACATGTATTTGCTTTGGACTGTGCAGTGGAACAGCAGTTAACGTTGTTACCTCACAGCAAGTGATTCTCAGGTTTAATTCTCGACTGAAGCGCCTTCTGTGTAGAATCTGTATGTCCTCCCTACATTTGTGTGGGTTGCCTCCCACATTACAAAGATGTGTCTGGAGTATTTCTCCCAGGTCTCTGCTGAGAACTGGATCATGCCAAGTTGGACTTTCCTGGTAAACAAATGTTAAATCAATACATTTATTGGTGATTTATGAATCATACACATGGGACAGGTATTATTTTATGAGTTAAATAGGTATATCTGCAAAACACAGTATTGTTTCTTTCATGGTATTACATTAATTTTATTTGTTAGGAGGGTTATTATGGCTTCAACTATCAGTTCTGGAAAAGGACTAAAGACGCTACTACCATGTAATCAAAACAATGTACAAAATGAAATTATTTTTGAAAAAGATAAGCCATAAAAGTTAAGATATTGCATTTATTGCTTTTTTTTCCTTTGTTTTTTTCTTTGGAAAAAAAAATCACTTTGTACATGAAATGGAGCAGGTAGTATAAAATCATTATTAACAAAACTTTAAATTTATTAGAAAATGAACTGAATAGAATTTTCACATATGTAATGTTATTAAAGATGACCTTTTTTAGGAAAAGTGATGCGGTTAAAACTACCAACATAAAAATTTCAACAAAACACAAATTAAAGGTCATGCTGCTAAATGCTAGCAGTCTAAACACAAAATTGCACTCATTGCAAGCATTCCTAACCCTGGAAAATGCTGACATCTGCGTGGTTACAGAAACCTGGTTCAAAGCTGCGGAGAGCACCCCAGCTGTACCTAGTTAATCATCCTATCATACATTCAGACCCCAAATTGTGGGTAGTAAAGCCAAAGAAGGTGAAGTTTCAATATATATTAAAGACATTCACACCTCCAGGCTGGTCAAACAGTATGACACACAGGAGACACTCCAGGTGCAGTTAACTATTGACAAGACTCCTATACAAATAATGAGAGCTACCAGCCCCCAAATCTGACCCAAGATGTCCAAAATGCCTATCTAGACCTCCTTGAATCTATCAAGATTCAACCCTTTACCCTGATCCTGGGTGACTTTAACTACCCAAACATAGACTGGAAGAACTACCCTTGCCAGAACACAAATACCCAGAGATTCCTCGGTTTTGTAAATGCAAATGCTTTGGAACAGCTAGTCAATACCCCCACAAGAGGTGATAATATCTTGGACTTGGTATTAACCAACGTGAATAGCCACTGCAGCATCCCTACAGTATCATCCTCCCTGGTAAGATCCGACCATAAAGCGGTCACGTTTGAAGTTAACATCTCCCCAACCCCCCTCTAGCTAGGGTCAATCAAAAAAACTTCTCCAAAGCTGATTACAGCCTCCTGCGGGATGGTATAAACAGCCTCACAGCCCCCTCCCCCTCTCTGGAAACTGGCACTAGTATCCAAAACTCTACCAAATTACTATACGAATATTTATATAGATGCATGGAATCAGGAATACCTGACAAGACTAAATCATCCTCCACAAGGAAGAGTAAACCTGTCTGGTGGACATCTGCAATAAATAAACTCTATAACAGAAGAAAAAAATTGCTGACCAGGACCAAGAAGGACCAGGTGCCCAGTTGGAAGCAATCTCTCCTTAGCCTAAACAAACAAATAAGAGCACTAGTGAAATCCTGCAAAGCAAACTTCGAGTCCAAATTGGCCACATCTACTAAGGCCTTCTTCACATATCTCCATAATCTCAAAGGTAGCACCCAGATCTGTTCAGAACTGATGGTCAAGGACACCACATATACAAATGCCGTAGATATAGAAAACTTGCTGACGGACCGATTCAGTGAAAAATTCATCTCTCAGCCCCCCCATCAGTAAATTGGGACATTCCCAGCACCTGCCCCCTTCCCCTTATATCTAGGGATCAGGTCATCACTGCTCTCTCAAAGGCAAAAAATACAGCTTCCATGGGACCTGATAGCATCCCAGGCTGTATCCTACGTGAACTCAGGGAGGAACTGCAGCACCATTAGGCACCCTATTCAACCAAAGCCTGAGAACCAGTTTTGTCCCATCTGAGTGGGAGGCAGCCACTGTCATCCCTTTACACAAAGGTGGAACGTCCACTGATCCAGGAAATTATAGACCCATAATCCTAACTAGCTTGATCTGCAAGGCCATGGAATGGATTATCATGGACCTCATAAACAAGGACATTGGCAACCTCCAAACACTTGATCCCGCACAGTTTGGCTTTGTCAAGGGGAGATCATGTCTGTTAAATTTGGTAGACTTTTTTGAGACAGTCACCAAAGCCATGGATGAGGGGAAGACAGTGCACACTGCCTACCTTGACCTGGCCAAAGCCTTTGACACTATTCCACACTCAGGCATAATAGCTAAACTCTCTCAACTAGGCATCAATCCATATGTTACCAGATGGGTAGCCAACTGGCTCACTGATAGAACCCACCTAGTCAAAATAGGGGAAGCCACCTCAAGCAATAGACCCATATCGAGTGGCGTACCCCAGGTTTTGGGGACTTTGTTATTTGGGATATACTTTTTTGAGGTACAGGCCAAAACCAGTGGGCTATGGCTGACCAAGTTTGCAGATGACTGCAAGTTGGGATCTGTCATCAGTTCCCCTAGTGACGTGGACATCCTCCAAGAGGGTCTCACCCAAACAAATGACTGATGCCAGAAACATGGCCTCAAGCTGAATACAAAAAAAATGCATCATCATCCCCTTTGGTGAGAGAGATGTCTACACAAATTATCACATTAATAACAACGTTCTAAGCATGCAGTCAGTCGTGAGGGATCTGGGGACCCATATTGATAGCAGCCTGACTTTTGACCACCATGTTGCTTCCACTGTACAGAAAGCTTTCTACATGGCCCACCTCATAAGTAAGGGTATCTCATCCAGGGACAAGGAGGTCATAACATCCCTGTATTCTTCCCTTATAAGGCCCATTATTGAGTGCAATGCCCCATTTGGCATGTACCTCACAAAGCATATGCAGCAGCTGGAGATACCACAGAAGTTCCGCACCAGGAGAATCCAGGGCCACAAAAATCTACCATACACAGATAGGGTAAAAGCCCTATGCCTCTACTCTGTTTCATACAGACTCCTCAGAGGTGACCTCTGTCTGGCATACAAGGCGATCTTGGACCCTGCCTTGATGGGACTGCTGCATATCCACAAGTCAAGCTCTACTCAAGTAACCTGCACACACGGCCTCAACCTGGTCTGTGACATCAATAGGACTTGCTGGCGGGACAGATTTGTGTCCCAGAGACTCCCCAACTATGGAATAAACTCCTTCTCCACGTCAAGCAGAGTACCTCTGCCCCTTTTTAAGCACAATCTGAATAACTGGATAGGAAATAGAAAATACATCCCTGGGATTCCACCCGTATACCTGCTGGACAGGGGCATTGGGAGCTGATTTGTCTCTGCATGGGTTAAACTCTTGGCTAGGCTTATAAGGGCCTCAGGGCCAATAGCCTAGTAACTTCCTATGATCCTGTGATCTTATGACAAAAATCTACAACCTCTTGTGAAAAGAATTTAGAAACCGTAGAATAGGGCAGCTGCATACTGGCATTCTTAAAAGGGGATTCACTCTTCCCTTACACGCTCTCTGGCACTATTAAAGAATATATACTTGCATGTACTTTTATTTTATAGGTAACCCACACCTTGCAGACATCAACAGGTGCAGTTAGAATGCATATATCCTGTGTGCAGATATCTGTGATATCTACACTTTTGAACATTTGGACTGGATTGTGTCATATTTTATTTTGGAATGGATATTTGCATATCTCGCAATATGCATTGATATGTGGAGGTTTGCAAATATTTTTCTAAATGTAATTTTCTGTATTGCCAGTGTCTCACTGGTTGAGTACTACATAGGTTCATAAGTTCATAGGAGATTACTAGGCTAACAGCTCAAGAACCCCTACAAGACTAGCCAGTTTTATGCAGATTTTACACAATTTTCTACAGCTAGTGGAAAGATAACAAGGGTCAACTAGTGGGGTTTTGTCAATTTTTACAGACTGCACATGTATGCAAGGTTCATGAGAGCCATCACAGGGATGAATTTGTGATTTCCCATCTATTGGTCCAGATTAAACTTGAAGATGCTTGATGTGAATAGGAAGTCAATTCCAGAGAAGGGGCAATCTCTGGGACAGCTATCCATCTCTTCAGCATGATCTATTCATGTCAGAGATCAAGTGTAAATCTTCAGAGCAAATAACTCTTGGGTGGTTAGTTTTGTGAATATGCAACATTTTGATCATGGCTGTACCAGAGACTGCCATGTAGTTCAGGCATAGATCATCTCTCAATAATCAGTAGGAAACTGAATCCAGTGATAGAGCTTTTAACCAGTCTGCATATGATATGTTGGTTATACCCTTCATTTGTCTGGTGAGAAACCTCTGAGAATGTTCCAACTCTTGCACGTGCCTGGCAAGGTACATGCCCAAGGGTACATTGTACTCAATAATTTGTCTGATAAGGACCATATACAGTGGTACTAGGACATCCTTAGATCTGGATGCTGTGCTGTTACTTATAGGCTGAGCCACACAGAAGGGTTTCCTCACTACTTTGGACATATGGTGGTTAAAGTTCAGATTACTATGTATCTGAGTACCCAGATCTGTCACCATTGGGTCCACTTTTATGGAGGTGCTCTCAATGTTGTAATTTGCATGGGTATTTCCCAAGGGGTATTATTATGCACTTCTTCGCATTTAGTTTGAGGCCATGAGTCTTACACTAATCATTAATCTGCATCAGACCTTTCTGTAAGATATCAGTATAATTTGGGGAGTCAATGATTACTCCCAACTTGCAGTCATCAGCAAACTTGGTCAGCCAAAGGCCATCTACATTTGCCTTGGCATCTGAAAAAATATATTCTAAACAGGAAGGGGACCAGCACTGAGCCCTGTGGTAATCCAGTGGTGACTGACCTCTTGCTGGATGTGGATTCCCCCAGTATAACAGCATGTGTCCTATCTGTGAGCCATTTGGATATGCATCTTGTGACGTAGATGTTTATGCCCAATTTTGTGAGTTTATCTATAGAATCCGAGTGGGGTATTGTGTCAAATGCCTTGGCCAGGTCAATGTAGGCAGTATGCATTGTCTTATCCTTATCCATGGCCTTGGTGACCTTCTCAAAGAAATACATCAGATCAAGCAGGAAGGACCAGCCCATGATGAAGCTGAACTGGGTTGGGTCTAGAGTCTGAAGATTTCCTATGTCATTGCTAATCAGGTCCATGATTATACTTTCCATAGCCTTGCACATGAAGCTAGTCAGATGTATATGGAAACACCTCCTCCTTTTGTTTTTTTCCTTTTCAGAGGGTGGTCTAAATGTGTACTATGTATTGTAGCCTTGCACTGCCAGGATGCTTTCCACAACCTCGAACCACATCTCTGTAACTGAACAGATGTCAGCATTCTCCCAGAGTAAGTAGAACTTTCAGGGAGTCCAGTTTCTTGTTAAGATCCCTAGCAATCAAACAGCAGTGCATTCAGCTTGGCATTAGAAGAATTTGTTACATTGGTAGGTCTGCTGGTTTGGCACTGCCTAAAAAGGCACTATGTGGGTGGCTATTGACTTGGCCAGTATTCAAAAGCCTACTGATGACATGTTTAGATCACCTCTGGCAAATTGGCATGGTTTGTCAACCATGCCATCCCAGGCTGACAAATACTAGATCCCCTTGGAATGACACCAGTAGCTAAACCAGTTTGAAGTTAATCATTTTCTGTATGTATTGTGGTATCATTCTTGATGAGGGTAGAATGCTGCTTAATGCCAGGTTCAAACCAGCCTGCAACACATATTCAGAGAGGATTGTCATCTCTCTCTTCATAGAGTCCAGGGAGGTACATCTCAGGTCATTCACATTCACATGGACTATGACTGAGTCATACTGGTTCTTATGGTTGAGTGATTTGAGTGCCTGCATGGTATGGGAAATCCTGGCCCCTGACAAGTAACTGATTGTAATCTTCTCTTTATCCAACCTGGCAGGATAGGGGGTGTCCGTGTGTATCAAGATGGAGTCTTCTATGACCAAGATGTTTGAATGTGGGGGGTTTTGCCCTAGGGGTTTGCTTATGGAAACAATGTGATGTTTTTATGTGTAGTTGTTGGTGTTGACTTTATGTGTTGAGACCTTATTTAGTGAGGGAAATGATGTGCGTGTGCTGAGAACCTGTTTGTCATTTGATTTGTCAGTATGTGAGAGTCAACATCTCAATTTTCATAGTATAACTACAGTTTTCTCATATTGTGTTTGCTTGTTTCAGGATTAAGCTATTGTCAGTATACATGAGACAATTTCTACATTACCTCAGGATGCCCATGTCCACCACATGGTCAAGGAGATAGCAAGAAAGTGCCTATCAGGTTTTTACTGTTGGTTTGACCAGGGAGAAGAGTGAGCATATTTAACTGGAAAAAGATTATAGCATATGGATGAAGAATGGGTGCTATACTCAGAGTGAACTGCAGCTAACAGGGTAATGTTGCTCTGTTCGCATCTCAGTTGCTCCTATAGCAGCAGGAGGACTGGGAAAGGTTGCAGAGATGGTTATTCTAATGACATTTTAACTTGAAAGCATTTGCATCTATACAGGGCACTGCTAACCACCACCGTGTAGAGAGCAGCCTAGCACAAACACTGGGGTCATATAGAATCAGAAAAACATGTTTTACAACAGCAAGACCTACACACCAGTCTGGAAAACACACAATAAGCTTTCAGCCATCAGCCCCCAACTCAGATAGGTTTGCTACAGCACACTTCTGCCACAAGAGTAGAGTCAGAAAACCCTCTTAATGCAAAAATACTAGTTTTAGAGTGCAAGTATAGGGAAACTACACAATCTAGATACTACAGTCCTGTAAAACTAGCAGACAGAATGCAATTAAGTACTACAGCAACAGTTTTTGAAACAGTTCAACTTTGAAATTCTGTTAAATTATTAGAAATGTAACAATTAATGCGTGATTCTTATGAAATACAGTAAAATAATCACCAGAAGCACAACATGATATATATTTTCATTCTTTTAGTAGCAGATGGCATTAGATTTAGCAGATTTTCTGTAACTCTCAGACAATATAGCCAAACCAAGAGCAGGTATGCGGAATTGAGCACAAACCCACACAAACACTGGGTATCTGATTTATGCTACATGTAACTGCTATGTAATTCTTTTATTTCCTGTAGATGTGAAGTAGGAAAAAGATGTCCAGGACAGTTCAGACTAAATGCCAGAACAATAACTGGTCATATGGTTACAATATTAAAATGACAATTGCATTTTTTATTTAATTTTTGTGGAATCATGTTAATTTCTTTTTTTTTAAAGTATTAGAATTCCAGGTCACCAGCTTGTTTCATATCTGGCATGTCTTAAGTTTAGTTTTTGTGTCAGATTTAGAATGGTAAAGACACACACAATGCATGTAATACAGAATTATTCAGAACAAGAGATAAGCCCTTAATAGTCATAATTTCTAAAAAGTCACTCAAAGAATATATCAAATCTATAACACATTTTATAACAGATTTACAAAGAAGAATAATAAGGGTTTAGCATTGGGTGATTGACAGATCCATCTGAGAATTATCAGATTCAGCAGCTGGTGGTAACACAGTGAATGAAAGGCTGAGAAGCAGGCATGAAACCTTCATCAGGGTTGTTTCTTTTATGTTAGGACTAAGCTTTAGCTTTTTGGAGGTTAAAATATCAAAAGTACAGGCTATAAATAATGAGCAGGGTGATAATAAAAAAAATCAGATCTATATACCTAATAAGAGGAGACAGGTCAGAGTAGTCTAAAAGTTAGGATCAATGCATTGTGAAAAAGACTTTTCTGATTATGTTACTCACCACATATTTGACAAGACCTTACTGGATATGTCAGTGAAGTTCTGATAATAAATACCCGAATGAAAATGCTCCACTTTAAAAGGAATATATAGTTTTTACTCTGTGGCATATGTGATGATGTGAGGAATTGTCAGCTGTGCCAGGAGAACTAGGGCAGTAGCTGTGTGATATTTGCAAGCATAGCTAGCTGACGTTTTATAAATAATTATATGTCATCTGTATATCAAACTGATTTGTACAGATCCTTCTGTTGAAAATGTGTTTCTAAAGCTGCTTGTGTTAAACATGTACTAACAGTGGGTCTTGCTGGACAGAAACAAGAAATACACCTGTATGCCAGACTGTATTATAACTGTTGAAATTAATATTGTAACAGAAGATACTGGAAGATAAGAGGTTAATCCAAGTCCAGCTAACTTTGAAAAATAGTCTGACATTAAATTATCTGTTAGGCCATAAAGGTTGTACCTTACAGTTCTGTTTGCAGCCTGAGATGAAATGTATGTAAAAACAAGGACTAGGACTCCTGCTGTATTGTCCTTAGCAGTGAACTAATTGCTACCCTGGAAGGGTGAAAGTGTTGAAATGATTTTATGTCTTCCAGATGCTGTAACACATCTTAGCAAAGCTTTGTTTGTATGTATGGTAACACATATGTCTGAGATTCTGGTTCAGTTTCTAGTTCAGTTTTTGTTTTTTACTATGTATTTTGTATAAATCTTTACTTATTCTCTTGTCTGTAGAGTTTATACTACTCTTATGTTTTAGTATAAATGTAGTTCTTGCAACTCAAATCTTGTAATTTAAACTGTAAAAAAAATTGTATTGCCGAACTTTTCTCCCCGGGCCTCCACTGAAAATGGGTTCTCTATGGCCCAGTGGATTTTCCTGATAAACACAATGCAAATAAATAAATAAATTCATTCATTCATTAATTAATTAATAATAAAAGGGTATAGTATTGGAACCAGAAGTCTGATAACCAGATGTATGTGATGTCATTCTGTAATCCAACACTGAAATTATGTTTTAGTACTAGATGAGACAGAAGTCTCAGAGCATTCTTTTTTGAAACCTGAAATAGAGGGATCACTCACCCACTTCATCTTGCCTTGCTTTAGTAAGTAACCAGGGATTAGTAATTATTTTGATCAGTCAGGAAAATATAGTGAGATTAGTTAAGTACTGTTTTTCTGTATCTGTGTGAAACTATTTATCTGTGTTATTTTATTATTTCCTATGATTCAAACTCTGGTGCTTATTGAAAATAGATGTTTAGTATTTTCATGTTCTTTTATTATTTATTATTACATATATTTAATCCTTTTATTGTGGGTGGTCTTTTAGAAAATGTTTTTACCTTTGAAAGTACTTATATGTATTTGGTGAAACTGTGGCACTCCTGGAGCCTTACTACACTGGTCAGACACTCCCATTTGTATTAGTATTAATTTCAATCAGTGCAATTGGGTACCCATTTAAGAGACTTAGAGTAGCTGGATTTGGAGTGTCCTGGTGGCAGTATCTACCTTATAGTCTGGGCAGAGGGACATAGCTAGTAAATCTGTGCCAGCCTTTTGTGTGTGTGTGTGTGTGTGTGTGTGTGTTTGTGTGTGTGTGTGTGTGTGTGTGTGTGTGTGTGTGTGTGTGTGTGTGTGTGTGTGTGTGTGTGTGTGTGTGAAAATCAGATCTCAAAGAGTGTGTGTGTGTCAGCTACTTGGAGCAGGGGTGGAGGACTTGGCCTGGGACACTTAGCTGATTCCTCAGTTTATAGCTGTGCCGGTGAGGAGTCTTACTGGGGGCCCTGGAAAGAGAGACAGAGAGAGATAGATGGAAACCCAGAACCTGGACTGAGTGTGTTCCCTGTGTGCTCGTAAGGGAAATTGTGCTTGGTGCAGAGAGCTGCACTTGGAAATACTGTGTGTACCTATCATTGTTCCAAGTGAATTGTCCCCACCGGTGCCAGTGTTGAGGAGTCAGGATCCTTGATTACTGGCCCAGAGTGGGGGGGGGGGGTGTCACAGCATATGCAGTTTTTTATGGTCAGATTGAAGTCATCAGGTTGAAAGCAATACAACCAGAGGTAAGTCCAAATGCATAAACACCACAATCTAGTGCAGCCTTTGCCTTTTAACTCAGAGTCAAATAGATTGTGTAACCAAGTTTTGGTCAAATGATCAAATCACTTTCTTAAATGTTGTAGGTGAGGTGTAAAAACAGTGCAATGTGTGAATCTGCTCCACATTTTAAAACAAAATATGCACAGTTCAGAAAAGGCATTGCATGTAACCTAAGATATGGCACACAACTGTGCAGTCTCACTTGGTACATACATGCATATTCACAGCATATACTACATGTTGCAACATAAAACCCAGAATTGAATAAAATAAAACATGCATCAAGTCATCAGAGACTGTTTAACTGACAATGCATACAGCACAGAGAAAGTCTTGGCCTAAGTAGTGTACTGGACTGCAGTCCACAATCATTGTTAAATGCTACTTTCTGCCAGCCAAATGGCAGCACTAACTAGTTACTATAAGTCAGACAAGAGCTCTGTACAGCACATTCAGTAAGCAGGAGAAGTAGGATGACTTCCACCTGAACAGCTATATCCTTGATCTCCTACTGGGGCTCTAGTGAATGAAACAGATAGTGGTGAAGGATACAAGACAATATCTGATTCCCCTGCAGATATGAACAAACACAGCCATCAACATCATCATTTTGGTTACTGTCTCATTTAATAGACCAACTGAAGATATGGCAGGGTTATTCCCAGCCTTAAATAGTTGGACAGGTCACCATTTCCTAAAGTGTTTGATAAACAATGCTAAGATATATATATATATATATATATATATATATATATATATATATATATATATATATATATATATATATATATATATATATATATATATATATATATATACAATATATATATATATATATATATATATATATATATATATAATAGTAAAATAAAAGTTGACACAGATGTCAACACCAACCAACATCAGCATAACTTCATCATAGTCACACAGGCTGTCAGCTGCTATTGTGACATTGGGCAGGATTCACGAAGCCTCCATCTAAGAGTTACAAGGCTTACACGGAGGCTGCAGTTAAACGGTGTGATGTCAGCATGCCATGCATATGCATGAGGGCATGCTGAATCACACCTAAGGCTAACACGGTCCATGTAAGACAGTAGGGGGCGTGTCCGTAGGGCGAGCCCTGCAAACAGACACGCCTCCAGAAGAGTAAAAGTCCCGAAAGTAAACCCCCATGACAGAGTCAGTGTAAATGTGAATAAACACAACACAACACATGCCCCCTCAGACTATGAACATAAAATGTATAAATGAACATCTTATATTTTTTTTTATAAGTTGTAAAGATGTTTGCCCGTGAGTGCGCTTGTTTGCGCGGGCGTGCCTGGCGCTTAACCACAGTTAGCAGTCAGTGGAAAAGCATATAAGAACTAAATATGCAAAGTAAGCCAAGAAGCAACAGCATAGCGGTAGAGATGTTGGCTGAAGAGGAGGCAGTCATGGTTCGAGCCCCCACAACATCAGTGGGAGGATGGCATAATGGTTAAGGTGTTTACCTTGCAGACACAAGGTGTAGGGTTTGATTCTCACATGGGGTAGTTGGCTAGGCTTAAAATGGCCCTCAAGGGCAGTTAGCCTAGTACTAACCTATCAAGCACGAAACAATTCCCTGACATATATGTACATATATAAAATTATATTTTATGTAAAATGTAATGAAATGGGCCATGTATTTTGAAGAAATGTGAGATAATAAAAAAAAAAAAATGTCAGATGTGCCTAAAGCTGAGCTACAGTCTAACAAGTTGAAGATATCTGCCTGTAGGTGAGCAGTGTTTTAACAGGTTTAAAATGAGTGCCCGTAGGTGAGCAGTGTTTTAACAGGATTAAAATGAGTGCCCATAGGTGAGCAGTGGTTTAACAGGTGTAAAATGAGTTCCCGGGGTTGAGCAGTGTTTTAACATGTTGAAACTGTGTGCCCGTAGCTGAGCTGAGCGTAATATGCGTGCTGACAGCCAAATGACGCGTAAACCAGCATGACCTGTTTGCGCCGAGCTGCGCACCGTGCCAACAAGCTAACCGGCGGGCAACGTTGAGCAAGCTGTATCAAAACTGCCTTTACACAGACACACCTCCTAGCCTGTGTAGACAGTCATAAAATATAAAAAGCAATGGCCAGGCTTGAACCCAGGATACCATACACCATAGTCAAAGTACTGAACCACTAAGCCATGACAGTTGCACTTAGAAATGCAGTAATAGCATATATATAGGAATGAATAGAAAGAGGAGCATGACAATGCAGGTTTTGTGAAGCTGATACAATTCCAAAATGGCCAATCACAGATAAGTGCGGGAAAAACGGCATATATAAGCCCCATAGGCTGGAATACACAGCATAACTGATTGTGGAACCGACTTGCAGCCAGGATGGCAGGTGTAGGAGAGGGTAGTTGCTTCCGAGCACAGAGGTGGAGCATTGAGGAGTCCAAATATATGGTTTGGCTCCTCGTCCATGATCATGAGGCCCAACTCATACAGGGCCAGGTTACCAAGGACTGGTGAACAGGTCCATCACCACCATGCGGACCTGAAGAGACGTAAGCAGGACCAACTGAACCGTTGGATCCAGGAGGCCCGGCAAATGCCCAACGCCCCACTACTAAGTTACATGTAATTATTTATGTAAGAAATTAACCTAGCTGATATTATGGAGATGTGTATTCCAATATTACTTCATTTATATTACAGCTGCAGGTGTCCGTTCTATGAACCGTCGAGCCTATGCTGATAGGCTGGTGCGGTTGCGCCACCAGGCAGGTCAGTAATCCTCTCCCTGTAACTGTAAAAAAATATATAAGTATGACAGTTTGCAAAAGAGTGCAGTGTAGTCACTTATTAATAAAATGTGCAAGTAACAGTGTAAGAGAGTTTGCAAGTATTGCTTGATTACAAAAGTGTGATGCAGACTGTAATCCAAAAATAAAAATGAAACAAGTCTGAAATAAAGATGTCCCACCTGTAATATAATAGTACATAACCTGCAGCAGGCTGAAAAGTAAACTACAGAAGCTGAGTAAAACACATGTGTGAAATATATCCCTGTTTAAATTCTGAAACATGACACAAGTGAGACTGTTGGAAAGGATTGTTATAACTAAAAGTAAAACATGTCAATAAAGCCTAGAATTAAGTATCATCCTGAATTGTAAATGTAAAACAAGTGAGAGAGTGTGAGAAAGAGGTATGAATCCACCAATAAAGTAGTAATAACTCCTGAATAAAGTATACTGCAGTCAGTACAGAATGAAATGAATGTGACAGGCAGAACCAAACAGCAACATGTGTTGAAAAAAGTACTGAAGCTGGAATGTGTGCCCCAAAATCTGGATATGTTGCTCTCAGTTTGCAATATGCAGATAGTATGGTTGTATGAAATACCAAACATCCACAGTTGTCTAGAGCCATATAAAGCAAATGTAGCAGGATGATGTAGCTGAACAGAGCCATATATGAATGTGTATGAATAAATATGAAATGTATATTGATGTAGCAGTAACATTCCTATCACCAACCTGAATTAGTTATCACATAGGAAACTGTAGTCAGACCTGTAGTGTCTATATATCTGCAGCTAGTAGAAATGTACAGCATATGTATAGGTATTTGAAGTTGTTAATGAAATATTTCTTCACCCTACCCTATAACCACAAATAATCCATTCCACGTGAAATGGGTATGTGCATTCACAATTAACAACCCTGGACATTTGTCCTGTTGGTTCTAATTT
>NC_056726.1:1610675369-1610682654 GCF_019279795.1 Protopterus annectens | reverse complement strand
TCAAATATATCATTCAGTACAGGCAATGAATAGTAGGGAGAAAATTGTGGAATCAGTCATGTTTAGTATATATAAATATACACAGATAGATGTGTATGGTGATAGATAAATATAAAAAGTATATACATCAGATATATTGAGATATACATATGAAACAAATACATATAGAATATATACAAATATATTTTTATAGAACTATAGATGTAGAAATATAAATAAATTATGTACACACACACACACACACACACACATATATATATATATATATATATATATATATATATATATATATATATATATATATATATATATATATATATATATATATATATATATATATATATATATATATATATATATGGGTCCCCCTTCTAATGGTCGACATTTCAAAATGTGTCTTATTTGTATGGCGAGATTTCAAACGTCGATCATATGGTCTCGGCCATATGAAAGTCGACATTTTGAAATTTTGGCCATATCAAGTAGACATATATATATATATATATATATATATATATATATATATATATATATATATATATATATATGGGTTCACTTCAATTCACTGAACTTTCAATTCACTGACTTTCATTTCACTGACACCATTTCACTGAAATTCATTTCACTGAAACTTCATTTCACTGAAAGTTCATTTCACTGACAACTATTATTAGCAATAGAATGGAATATTCCCCCTTCCCCACTGTAGTGCGACCCTGGAGTTAGAATATATAGTTAGGGGGGTGGGGGCAGAGCCCCACATTGGGTGTGGGGCAGCCTCCACTTCATTTCATATGATATTCTTACGTTTTGATATAATATTACTTAGTAAAAGAAAAGTAAGTGGGGGCTGCGCCCCCCACACCCCCTGATGTGAGGGGCTCTGCCACCCACACCCCCCTAACTATATATTCTAACTTCAGGGTCGCACTACAGTGGGGAATAGGGCATATTCCATTTACTTTGTAATAATACTTGTCAGTGAACTGAACTTTCAGTGAAATGAAGTTTCAGTGAAATGAATTTCAGTGAAATGGTGTCAGTGAAATGAAAGTTAGTGAATTGAACGTTCAGTGAATTGAAGTGAATCCATATATTTATATATATATATATATATATATATATATATATATATATATATATATATATGCAAATAACATGTAATGCAGTCATACCTCAGCACCATACCTCTCCACCTCTTACTACAAGAATGGTGGATGAAGGTTGTCAAAATGGGGGGACAATGGGCCAAGACTAGGGACATAATGTAAATACTGCAGTTATAAATGTAGAATGTTCCCATGCTATTGTCTATAGGAATGATGCCACAGCTGTTCTGCATGCAATTAGCAAGTGGGGGACTGCAATTGGTGCACAGGCCACCAGCTGATCATGAGCATTACCTACAAAAGGCTAGCTGTTGACTATGCAAAACAGATGCATAACCTACATCTTGAAGAGACAGAGAGAGAGATAAAGAGAGAGAGAGAGAGAGAGAGAGAGAGAAGGACACACAGGTAGATACATCGGGATCCATATCCAGATCCAGATCCAGATACAGCCAGCTAGCCAGACAGCCAGGTAGCCATCTATCCATTTACACCTTGAAAAAAAAAAGGTAGGTCAAACAAGTAAGCATGTAATGGAATGTAGTAGGTAGTATGTAATAGTGGTAAATATGACGTTCAACAAATATGTCTCAACAACACTTGCTGTACTGATATATTGCTGATCATATCCTATGGCCATAGCATCTGTGTCTGTATGCAGTGACATGGATTACAGCTCAGGCCCCTGAGCCACGCCAGGAAAGGATGGCTCACATATGACTACTACTTGAGTGTGTGCTGAACAATGCTGACTGTGAGGCTGCTAGGCCAGCTACTGGGATGTCAAAGATATCCATATAGTAATTGTGAATACAAATATGATATACACGCTTGTCTCAGAAATATGAGGGAACTATACAGGGTATTTGCATAGTGAAATACTGTCACAGCTGTGTGTGTGTTGAACTGCATGTGATATAGTGAACTCCAACATTCAACTGTCCAGTGTTATGCACACTGACCATACGTGTGCCTCATATTTGTACTCATTTGCTCAAAGGGTTGTGTTCTATCTGGCAAATAATTGGCAACCTGTGAACACCGACATTACAACATTACATCTCCAACTATTTCTTTTGGTTGTTCCCATTAGGGGTTGCCACAGCAGATGATCTATCTCCATGTCTTCCTGTCCTCTGCATCCTGGTCTGTCAAACCAACCACCTGCATGTCCACTATCACCACATCCATAACCTTATCTTAGACCTTCCTCTTTTCCTCTTACCTGGCAGCCTCATCCTTTCACAGATATAGTCAGCATACCTACTCATCACATGTCCAAACCTACATAATTCCGCCACTCTCTGGCTTTGTCCCCAACCCGTCCAACCTGGGCTGACCCCCTAACATACATGTTCCTAATCCTGTGCACCCTCATCATACACAGTACAAATCTTAATGTCATTAACTCTGCTACATCCAGCTCTGACCCCTGCCTTTTTTTTTCAGTGCGACTGTCTACAGCCCATATAACATAGCTGACCTCACTACCCTCTTGTAGACCTTCCCTGTCACTCTTAATGGTACCCATCTATAACACATCACTCCTGACACTCCTCTCCACCACCCACATCCTGCCTGTACTCTCGTCTTCACCTTTCCCCCTACACTCCCCATTACTCTCAACTGTTGTTCCCAAGTATTTAAACTTATTAACCTTTGCAAACTGTACACCCTGCATCCTCACCATTCCTCTATCCTCCCTCCCATTCACAGACATATTTTCTGTCTTAGTCCTGCTGACCATCATTCCCCTCTCTCTGGACCATAACTCCACCTCTCCAGGGTCTCCTCAACCTGTTCTATACTCCCGCTACAGACTACAATGTCATCTGCAAACAGCAAAGTCAACAGGGAACCCTGTCTGATCATGTCTGTCAATCTTCCCATCACCACTGTAAATAAGAAAGGACTCAGAGCTGAACCCTGATGTACTCCCACCTCCACCTTAAATGCACCTGTCACTACCAATGTAGAACTCACCGCTGTCACACTAGCCTTTTACATATCCTGTAGCATTCTTATGGATTCCTCCACCACTCCTGACCTCCCCATACAATAACATAACTCCTCTCTAGGCACCCTGTCATGTGCTGTCTCTAAGTCTACAAAGACATAATGTAGCTATGTCTGACCTTCTCTGTATGTCTCCATCAACATTTTCAGAGCAAACATCGCATCTGTACTGATATTTCCTGGCATGAACCCATACTGCTGATCAGTAATCCTCACCACCCTTCTTAGCCTAGCTTCCACCACCCTTTACCATTACCTCTTGCTGTTCTTGATCAATGATATCCCTCTGTAGTTACTACAGCTCTGCACACCACCATTATTCTCATAAGCAGTACCAAAACACATTTTCTCCACTCCTCATGCAGCCTTTCCTTTTCCAAGCTTGCACATAACAATCTGGTTGAAAAGACCACTGCCATTTCTCCAAAACACCTCCATGCATCCACAGGTATGTCATCAGGACCAACAGCCTTTCCATTCTTAAACCTCTTTATAGCTATTCTTACTTCCTCCTTGATAATCTGTTGCACTTCCTGGGTCACCATACCCACATCATCCAACCTCATCTTTCTTTCTCTCTCATTTTCCTCATACAACAGCCCATCAAAGTACTGTTTTCATCTGCTGTACACAATCTCTTCACTTGTGAGTATGTTTCCACCTTTATCCTTTATCACCCTTATTTGCTGCATATCCCTCCTATCTATGTGCCTCTGTCTAGCTAATTGGTACAGGTCCTATTCACCATCCTTGGTGTCCAACATTACATACAACTATTCAGACACCCCATCCTTAGCCTTTGCCACCACTTTGTTTGCCATGCACCCCATCCCCTTATATTCCTGTCTACTTTCTTCATCTGTCTGACAATCCTACTTCGCCTTCGACAACCTCTTTCTCTGTATACTTCCCTTTACTTACTCATTACACCAACAGGTCTCCTTGTTCTCCTTCCTCTGTCCAGATGTCACACCAAGCCCGTTCTACTCATCTCCCTTACTAGCTTGGATATATTTAACCAAATATGTGGTAACTCTTCACTGCCACCCACTGCCTATTGTAACTCTTCCCTGAACTCAATCTTACAATCACCCTTTGTCAGTAGCCACCATTTGATCCCTCTTCTTGATCACCAACAACATCCCACAGGCCAGCATTCCATGCTGCCTAACTAAACTTTCCCTTGCCAACAGCTTACAGTTTCCAATCCCCTTCAAACAGGCCCAACTGCATAGGGGATAATCCCACTGTGTGCATCTTCCTCCACTCTTGTATGTCACCTTATGCCCCTTGGACTTGTAAAAATATGTATTCACTACAGCCATGTCCAACCTCTTTTGCAAACTCTAACACCATCTCACCTTCTGCATTCCTTTGCTTAACACCATACCTTCCCATCACTTCTGCATTCCCTCTGTCCCCTTCACCAACTTGCCCCTTGAAACCTGCTCCAATCACCACTCTCTCAACCTTGGATATAGTCATCACCACTTCTTCCAACCAGTCCAAAGTATGTTACTCTTATCCCTCACACATGCAACTAGTGGAGCATATGCACTAACAACTGTCATCATTACACCATTAATTCCCAGCCACATAAACCTTGCTCTACCAAACATTCCTATCACTGCCATTCACACGCTTGACATAATGCTCCATTAGGTTAACACCTACACCATTTCCCCTCACATACACACCGTGTTAGAACTATTTGTACCTGAGTATGATGCACACAGCTGTAACCCCCTTCCATCTGGTTTGTGGTACACACAATATATCCACCTTTCATCTGTCCATCATATTGACTAGCTCAGTACCAATACCAGCCATACACGCAACTGTAAAAGTTCCTAGAACTCACAACCACACTCCTAGCCTTTCTCCTCTCTGCCTGCCATAGTAGCATTGCACATCCTCCAGGGTATGATTGTGAATGCAAAAGCTACCCAACTATAAAATGACATACATGTGTTACAGCAATATGAAGACAACGTTACTAATGTGGTCCTATAACCCACCATGTATGTGCAGCATCCTCCAGATGTCCTTCCCTACCAGGTTGACAGGAATTACTGAGCAACAGAAGTGTTATGAGAGTGTGCCATACTGACATAGAACAGAAATATATAGTATTTATTACCTCTGCAGATGTATGCATGTATGGGTAGGTGTACCTGGCTGCCTCATAACACTTGACATGGGATGCAAAACATCATGTAAATGAGCTGTACATGTCATGCACATGTGTACTCTTACTGTCTTGCTTCCAACAGAATTACACTTCTATAGCTAATGGTTGTTGCAATGCCCTGACACAGACATGGGTACTAGCATGAGCAGGAGTATCATGTAGACATTTTAAAGTTGTCCAACTGTGATATGACTTTGTGTCCATGCCTACTACAAACAGTTATATGACCACCCACATGCTGTATGGCCTCAGTAATACCTTACTTGTACAACCTGTCTCCACCAAAGTAGAGTAAACCCTTTTGCTGGACAGCAGTAATGCACAACGCACATAATGGGGTGCTATATTGGGTGTGCAGGGAAAAGAAGGAGCAGGCACCAACTGTCCTGCATGTCATCCTTTGTCTGAATGACCATAGCAGGTCACAGGTGGATTACTGTAAGGCTGCCTATGAGTACAAATCAGACACATCCACTGATGGCAACCAGAAGGCCATCTTCACATATGTCTGCAGTCTCAGAAGCAACAACCCTACCCACCCTGTAATGGAAGTCAATCACAGCACATGCACACACACTGGCAACCTGCTTCAGACATGTTTAGGCCAAATATCGCCACCCTGACTCAACATCAGTATAGGTGGATAAAGCTCATACTGTGGTGTAGCAGCATTTGATAAAACCACAGCAGTACATCATATTGGATACACACCTACCATTAATTATGGACTATTGGATTAACTGAAAATAACAGTCAGCTCATGTACCAAAAATATCCTAACATAGACCTACAGTTGCCTCCTACAGCAAAAGTCATGGTTCACATACAGCTTAACATGCTGCAAAGGGATCACATTTTAGAAAGGTATCAGCCTGGAGAAGGCTACAGAAACATACCCACAGCATTGCATATGCCATGGAACACAGTGCAGATAGTCATCAAAAGGTGTTCAAGATATGGTGCAACAGTGACATTGTGAAGAAGTGGGCATCCCTACACATATGTTGAGAATACAATACCAAAAATGTCCAGGGAAGCTGGCAGGAGCCATATAGCAACACTGAAGGAGTTTCAAACATCTCTGGCAAGTACTGGGTGTGTACTACATGTGATAATAATCTTCCATCGTATCCACATGTCTTGCCTATAGGGTGTGTTTGGAAGATGGCAGCTGTTCCTCACAACAAACAACATCCAGTCCTGGGTAACGTCTGGACAACAATACATCAGCTTTTCAAAAAGCATGTGTGGAAATGTGTTAAGGTGTTATGAGCCCAAGGTTAAGCTCTCTTTGTTCACAATTCAGTCATGTTAGTTTGGCCTAATAACAGCACTGCACAACAGCAGAACAGCACTACCCACACAGTGAAGCAGGGTGATGGCAGTGTCCTGCTTTGGGTTTGCTGATCACAAGCTTGAACTGGGGCTGTAGCTGATTTGGAGTGTATTATGACCAGTTTCAAACACTGGTCCCTTGTGACTATAATCCTTCTGTTGTCTTCTACAGAACTGTTGAGGGTCTATATCAGCATTTTGAAAATTTAATAGGGCGAATCACTAAATGTCGAACTGATATGATCGACTTATTCAATTTTTGAATGCCGATTAAAAAAAAAAAAAAAACTAAAGGGTGTAGGCAGGAGGGCAAGCCCTCCTGCACCCCCCACACCCCCGCTACTTAAATATACCAACTCTGAGACCGCACTACATTGAAGTAAATGGAAATCTCCCCTTATGGAGATTTCCATTTACCTGTACGATGTTCTGCACTTTCAGCATTCTCGACGAGACGGTATCGTATTCGATATTGTTAGCGTTCAAAATACTGATATAGACCCACTGGTGATGGGGAGGAATTCAAACATTGCACACAACAATGGCCCACACCTTACATCCAAATGAACAAAAGGATGACTTCATAGTCAACAGTCTGCAGTGGCCATTCCTAATTCCACACCTGAATACAATA
>NC_056726.1:1610642869-1610672869 GCF_019279795.1 Protopterus annectens | reverse complement strand
CTGTACAGTGAAGAGCATCACATGTGTCCTTGTGAGGAATGGCAACGGTGGGTGTAGTGGGTATGACAGTGTCATAATAGTCTGTCACATACAAGTTTACACACTGACAACCACTGATATACACACCAATGCATGTGTACACACACACACACACACACACACCCACACACACACACACACACACACACACACACCCACTCACATCCACACATATTTGTCAGTTCTGAGATCCACAGGTTTATAGATTCATAGGTGTGTACTAGGTGAATGGACATGAAGGCTCTACAAGGATATCCCAAGAGAATACCTTGGCATTAGGCCAGATGACAATAGTCTCCAGTGTGGCTAATGAGTATAGTCACTGGACTGATCCCCAGGGGTGGGTATTGCATTCTCCATCCACCCATCCAGATTTTTATTGGAGATGGCCAGTGATGTGCACTGCTTCACATGTATGTGATGTATATTCCATACCATGGACAGTGACTGGGTTGTGAACTTGTCCCACAAGCATGTGCTTTGGAGTGTGGAAGTGTGGTCGAGGTCTATGGGGCATGTTGTGTGGATAGACTGGTATCTTCAGATGTAGCATTCCTGACCCAGTTTGGTGAGACATGCCTTTGTAACTCAGGCAGTGATCTCAGCTATGTAGACAGTATTATATGGGGATTCATTGGAGTTATTGGAGTCTGTCCATACAGGGCATATGTGTAAGGCCTGGTATTCTCTTTGTGGGGTACATTTGCAGCCTCTACAGTTGTTGCAGGTGTCCAGTGGGGTACATGGTGAAAGGGCTACTGTACTCATTGATTGGCCTACTGAGGGAAGGGTACAGGGTGATCATGGTCTTTTACTTGCTAGATAACACACACTTAGTCAGGAGATGTAACACATCAAAAAACCTCCTGATGTCAGTGGCACTGTTGTGGTCAACAGACAGCTCAGTGTCAACCTGTGTTCCCCATTCTGTTATAATAATGTCACTGTTCAGTGGACTAGCAGCAATGTATTACTTCATGTGAGCCATGGTGTTCCCAAAGGTAATGGGGGCACATCTCCTGGCATTTAGCTATTGTCCTGGGTTCTAACAACAGTCATAGGTCTCAGAGAGGCCTTTGTGCATGATGCTAACATCACACAGGGTGGTAATGATAGCAGGTTCCTGTTGCATTGTCGAATTGCTGAAACTTCGAACCAGAAAACATCGAACACAAATGTTCGAAGTTTCAGCAATTCAAATAAAAAAACAAACAAACAAAAAAAAAAAAACAGCCCAACAAATGCTGTAAGCAGGAAGGCAAGTCCCCCTGCATTCCCCACACCCCCCGCTCTTTAAATATACCAACTCCGAGATCGCACTACAGGTCAGTAAAGGGAAATATTCCATATTCCCTTTCCACACTGTAGTGCGATCTCTGAGTTCATTTATTTAAAGACCGTGGGTGTGGGGGGCACAGTCCCCCATGTGAGGGGTGCAGGGGGGCTAGTCCCCCTACTTACAACAGCTACTTTCTGTCCGTAGGTTTTTTTTGCTTGAAATTATAAAACTTCGAACATACAAGTTCGATCTTGTAGTGTTCGAAGTTTTATAGTTTCGACAACATAATAGGAACCCAATGATAGCACCCACCTTACAGTTGTATGAAAACATTGGCAGCCAGGGTGCCTTTGTGTTGGCCTGCATCTCAGAGGTGTATATCCCAAACATGAGAGGACATAGGTCCACACACTGTGAGGCTCCACTCATGTCTGGTCATCAATTTGACATATAGTCCACTGCATTCACACCATGGTTTCTATCTGTGGGGCAGTTTGTGAGACAACTAGTGATATAGGGGTTGATGCTTAGCTGAGTGTGTTTGTGTATGATTCCTGAGTAGAGAGTGGTCTCAGAGCATTAGAAGAGTTGCCTATCTTGTTACCTATTCCATACTGTCACATAGTCATTGCACATGGCACAACATTTTTAGGTCTGTAGCTTGTCTACACCTACCTATACAGTGGTTGACAACAACTGTTGGCCTTGTAATGTGGATGTTGGGACATATACTAGTTCATCAATATAATAATTTGGCAAAACCTGCCTCCAATGGATCCTTTTATTACACAATCACACCAAACACCCACACAGGATACTTTTATATATCACACACACACACACACACACACACACACACACACACACACACACACACACACACACACACACACACACACACACATACTTGCCAGTACTGATATTAGAACTTCTACCTATATATGCATTGCTATTACAGTGTTACACATGTATCATATGCGCCATGGAGCTTATAGATGGATGTTGTCCCAAGGTACTTCTAAGGTTGGAACATCACGAGCCCTTGTAAATTATGGCAATGAGTGATGTGGTGGGTGACAGATACCATAAAACACTTTACTCTGCACACACACACACTTTTACATTTGACAGGACTGAGATTAGAACTCCAACCTAGCTAACTATGTACGCTAGAGTGTTACGCAGTTATCACACTTACCACAGAGCTTATAGGGCTCAGGATTACCAAAAGGTACATCTAAGGTGAATGACATCTGCAGGACTTCCTAAGTAGGGCAATGAGAATTGTACTGGCAGTAAATGGGCCCAAAATCTTTAAGCTACAAGCACACACACATATATATGCACACACACATTTAGCAGGGCTGAGATTAGAGCTCCTACCTAACTAGTTATTTATACTAGAGTGGTACACAGTTATCACACATGCCACACAGCTTATAAGGCTCAGGATTGCCGACAGGTACTTCTAAGGTGCATGACATCTGCAGGACTGCTAAAGTAGTGCAACAAGAAGTGTACTGGGTGTAAATGGGGCCAAAATCTTTAAGCTACAAACACACACACACACACACACACACACACATATATATATATATATATATATATATATATATATATATATATATATATATATATATATATATATATATATATATATATATATATATACACATGCACAGACACACACACACTTTTACCACGACTGAGATTACAACTCCTACCTTACTAGTTATTTATGCTAGAGTGTTATGCAGTTATTGCATGTGCCACAGAGCGTATAAGGTTCAGGGTTGCCGAAAGGTACTTCTAAGGTGACTAACATCTGCAGGACTGGCAATGGGCAGTGTACTGGGTTGAGAAGGCTTGTTATTTCCCACATGTTACAGACACTTCTCTAAGTATATGAGCATGCCCAGTGTGACCTTCTATAGTACATGTGGGACTCCATTCCAGAGATTGTTGTACTCCAGTCCAGGGATTTATGTGCTACAGCCATGCATCTCCACCTGTTACTGCATGATATGTGGAGACAGCCTATTTAAATAAGGGAACTTTAGGCCATATATAGGAGGTGATTGTGACTATATCTGTTATTAATGTCTGAGGTGCTGGGGTTACAGGATTTGTTTGGGCAAAGATTTTGTCTGCCATATTTGATGTTTGACACTGTAATTCCTTGTTGCAATACCTCCAGACATACCTCCTCAGATCATCATGTGATTTAACAGAAGAATACAGCCTGGATGATGCACAAGCAACTATTATGGGCCAACTACTAGGCATTCTTGCACAATCCAGCCTGTTGAGATGTGTGGCTACAGACAATTGACTGCTGATGCTGTGGAAACTGTCAACCACCTTGGTGATATACTAGGATGTGGGAATGTGTCTGAATTTCTGTTCTGGCATGGTTTGGTTACCAGTACATGGTTGGATAATACAAGACAGGCATTATCAGGGTGACAGGTGGACTCCATATAGATTTGTCGAGGGTAAGATATGTGTTTGGGGGGGGGCTGGGTCAGATATGTTGGCCTGTAGCTACCAGTTGTTTGCACAGTGGTCATATCAAGGGTTGACAACACTTGGGGATCTTGAGTGTCTCACACTGTTTGAACAGACTAGAGGTGTGTATCTGTCTCACATATATGTATACCCCCACATCAGTTTGCTTATCTGCCCACATTTTTGAGTCATGTTGTTGCATGGGATGAGTGATCAGGGAAGGCTTCTGCTGTTCCCCATGGCTGCTGGCCAGGTATTTGTGGGTGCAGACAGGTTACCATCTTCCAGGGTTAGGACTCACTGCAGTGTGTACATTCACCTGTTTAGACTCCTAGCCATACCTCTTGACTGTAGAGGGTTTCACAGAATGCGCAGATTCATGACTCATATATCTGCAGGTGTGGTTTTCAAGCTAGTGTTTTGCAACTCAGTCAGGGTTGAAATCAGTTATTAGTGACAGTACATTTGCAGTTTCATACTTCATACCCTTCAGAAATCCCATGGTAATACAACATTTTTCCACTTGATCAACTTTATTACATTATTAGAGCTGAGTTTCACATGTGCCCTTCTATTTGGAACTTTATCACCCCATTATTTGTGGTTTTATCCAGATATCTTTATCTCTCTGAGTTTGGTAGGTATGCTCTTAGCATTTAGCAGCATGGCCTTTCTCTGCATTTTGTTGACTATATTATATTAGTGTTATGGACTCCATAACACTCCCTAAAAGAGCACTTTGTGTGAGCCATAGGCCTTTGCCAGAGGCCTGTAGGCCAGATGTGGCAGATGTAGGCCATCTGTAGCAGGGCAGTGAATTCTGATGAGCATATGTTCCCAGGCTAGAAGGCAGGGGACACCTCTGGGATGGCACCAGTAAGTGGACGGAGCATTACTGACACTTGTTTCAGTTTGTATTCAGCCATCACTCTGGGTGATTGTTGGATGCTGCTTACAGCTAGTTAACATGTTACTGCATTTATATGGGACTGTGGGGGGCACATCTGCCCACAATATGCATTTGCACAGACTGTGCTGCTATTTGCTTAACATTTTGGTCCCATTTAGCATAGTGGTGTGCCCTATCTTTGAGAACACAGGATAACAGGATAGACCAAAGGTCAGATTGTTGTTGCATAGACATGTTTAGTATGGGGGCTTCTTAACTTTCAGAGCCATATTGTCACTGGCAGACCTGCTGCGATATCACTGTGTAAAAGTATGTCGGTGGACATTTCATGATTTTCAACATTTGAGGCCCGTTGCCAGACATTTCTATCTGGCTTTCAACAGCTGACCTGCTGGGTGAGGCTGGGGGTCAGTATGAGTTCCCACTTTGACATCCATGCATGTGACCTATTACGCCCGCACCCAGTTATTTGGCTCACCACATATACTGCAGTGGACTTTTTGTTAACTACAGTGGTACTGCATAGTGTGGGAAAGCCAGTACTGTGTCCCATGCAACTGCCCCATTCCCTTGCATGCTTGTATAAATACCATAGATATGCTATCAGAATATTGTACACCATTCCTTTATTGTAATGAAACTGACTTAGCTTGTGCCTGAGGCAGTTGTGAGGACAGTGCTTGAGGGCTGACTATGTTGGATGCATGCAGTGCACTGCCTATACATGGTAAGTTATAGGTAGTGTGATGTTTGGCATCCATTTTAGTGTTTGTGTAAATTGGAGAGATATAGCTGTCCCTGGGTAACTACAGTGTCAGTGTATGTGCTATGCATTGCCTCTTTGTCAAGGCCTGAGCATACTAGGCATGCCTCCTTCTGCCTATAGGGGCAGGCTCAGGATGTTCCTCTTCCAAGTCCCTCTGTGTCTGTGGTAACCTTGACAATGGGGGGGGGGCTGTGTGGCACTTCCCCATTATGTTCTTGCTGCAGCTGTTTCCACAGGATCATGTTGTGTAACATGGCACATACTATGAACATGTGTGCACATGTAGCTCGAGCATACTGCAAGGGTCAACCGGATATGTCAAGGCAGCGGAACCGTGACTTGAGCATCCCAAACACATGCTCTATAATGATCTTTGTTTGTGCGTGTGCCTCATTACGGGATTCTTGTGTGGGTGTGTGTGCAATTCTGATGGGTGTCATCAGCCACGGTTCCAGTGCATAGCCAGCATCCCCCACCAGATGGACGTACATGATGTCCCCACTAGCAAATGCCTGGTACAGCTGTGAGACATGCCAAATGTGGGAGTCATGGTAGGTTCCAGGGCTGCCAGCTCACATATTCATGATAATGCCCTGGGCATTGCATATGACCTGGCAGTTGAAGGAATGGAAACCCTTGTGGTTTATGTAGACTCTACCCTGCTCACTGGGTGGTGCTTTGATGCATATATGGGTGCAGTCTATGGCACCCAGTACCTCTGAGTAGTCTGCTACATGGTGGAAGAGATGCATATTGCTAGCCCTCTCCTCACGGGTGGTGGAGAAATGAATGTGCTCAGCGGCATGTGTTCGCATGACATCCAAGAACTGGTGGAGTATCCTGGATACAGATGCCTGTGAGACCCCCATGATATCCCCAGTAGGCCTTTGGAAGGTACCTGTAGCTAGTATTCTTAAGGCTACACATACCTTGCTATCTACTGGGATGGGTTCCCCTTTGTTGGCTCTGGATGTGAAGAGAGTCCGGCACATGATTTGCTACAGTAGGTCTCTGTCTACCCTGTAGTGCTCTACTATCTCCATATCATGTAGCCCCTGGTTGGTTACGCTGGGCCTGAACACTCTTCTCCTCCTCTTTATAAGTCTGGGACAGTTACCAGCATTATCCTCTTCACCACCCTCAGCCTCTAGCCCATATTGATGGAGTAAAGCAGCAGCAGCCTCTAACATTTGTAGTTAGTTTAGCCAGTTAAAAATCCCCCATCTGTGTACACTGATGGTGTAGAGTTTGTGGGAAAAAACAGACTGAAAGGTGTTTGCATAGTTTATAATGGTGTGCTAAAGCTGCCGGCTGTGTAATTGGCTGACTATAATACATTTCACCTGCCTGCTGTATTACTTGCATTTAACTGGCTGTATTCTGCTATTTCCCTTTTATTTTTTCTTGTACCAATTGCCAGTTCCTTTTTTATTTTTGTTTTTGTTTAAGTCCCAGTGCATGCCATGCACAACCATTTAGGCAAGGCAAACACAGCTATACAGCCTCGGACACACACCCTTACTTACATATACAAAGTGTTGCCATTTCGTGTTTTTTTCTTTTCTTTTTTTTGTTTTTGCACACCCGTTTAGACAATGTAAACAGAGATATACAGCCTCAGACACCTCCCCTGCTTAGCTGTGCTTAGCTAAGTGCAAACATAGGCCACAGAGCTCCAATGCACTTACAACAAGCATGACACCCCCCCCCCCCTTTTCATGTTAGTTGTTCCTTCTGCCTATATGATTGTGTTAGAGCACCTACACAGTTAGGTGCAGGTTTTGGACTTAGAATATATTGTGATTCAGTAAATTTCCCCTCATTTGCATACCCCACCATCTTAATCCATAGTTACTGCAGTAAAATGGACCTTTTCCCCTTGACAACCACTCTTCCCTGGTATTGTTTTCATTCTGCATGCCATACACTATAATGGCAAATGCAGATTTCCCTTAAAATTGGGGTTTCTCATTTTTTTTATTTGGCACGGGCCTGTTTGCGCACCACTGCCCTATGCTTAAACATCCAAGATCAACCCCCAAAAAATGTAGATTTTTAAGAAAATTAAACAGTTTTCCATGCCATTCACCTTATATTTGGTCATCGGCATGCCTAATGAACATAATACATGCTTTTTTACAAGCTGTCATGCCTCGGTTTTGTTATTTGCAGAAATGTACATGGTTGTTAACCGAATGCATTTCTGCACTGACACTGTTCTTGCATGGAGACCTGGCAGCTTACTGAATTGCTAAGTCACCTGATTTGCATGGTTTTCAGCAACAAATGAGGTAATTAGCATGTTGCGTGGTTTTCCATGCAAGAAAAGTGTAGAGAGGCTTGTGCACACAAATTCAGTAGTTTACTGAATCATGCCATTGTCTTTTTCCATGCAAGAGTGGCTACACCGTTTTTGCATGGAAAAATTACTTTATTGAATCCCGGGCGTAGTCTTTTTTTACAAAAAATCTTACAGACTATAATATCTGTTAAGGTAAAAGGCTTAAAATGGTGTGTACCATAGTCTTCATTATTGTTTATCCTTTCCTTACAAAATGGAAACAGCCTCTTTATACATTTGCTAACTAGTAGGTTCACTGGTCACAAGCACTCCTTTTTCAAGGAAAGTCCAGGAACATTGCCTGGTTGAGTGGCTTGCTCAGAACCACATAATAGGCAAATATAGGTGGACAGAATCAAATCTAGCACCCCTGACTAGAAAAAGGAGTTCAGTTACAATTCTGAACTGTAGTCTTCTCAAATAACTGCCAGGCTAAACTGGCCATATTGGTGAAAAGGTGTTTGGGTGGCCACAGTGGTGCAGCAGTTAGCGTTATCACCTCACAACAAGAGGTTCTCCGGTTTGATCCTTGGCTGGGGTGCCTTCTGTGCAGAGTCTGCATGTCCTCCCTGTGGTCGCGTGGGTTTCCGCCGGGTTCTTCGGTTTCCTCCCACATCCCAAAGACATGCTGTAGGTGGATTGGACATTAAAATTGGCCCTAGGCATGAGTGTGTGCATGTGTGTGCCTTCTGTGGAAGGTTGGGCACTGGGCTGGCAACTCGACACCATAAATACTGCCAATGAAGAACAGACAGGTGATCCACTGTGGCGACCCCTAACTGGGAAAAGCTGAAAGAAGAATAAAAATTCCACTGTGTTTAGAAAAGTTGTGTTTTTTATTTGGTATTTTCTACAATAAAGATCGTATGTATTACTTCAGCTACAGAAAAAATACATGTATTAGGATATTGTTTTCAGTTTGCATACTTTGTAAACATCAAACTTCAGACTTTCTGATAACTATGTATTAATTATTACCAAGTTGTCAAGGTTGAGGTTCCTCCATTTACTGTAACAGAATTCTCTCCATTCCACACTGCAGTATAAGTGCTTCTTTCCTGGACAAGAAAGTGACAGAAATACTTCAGCTATACCAGACAATATGACCTTCAGGGTTCATGTCACTCATGTATTGGTTCAAGTTAGTTACAAAGTTTCAAACACCTTTATTCAACTTCCATTAAAAACAGAATATGTCCGGACATTGCTCTAGGTGTGTTGCTATAGCTATAATCTAAAACATTGTTAGGTTACATGAAAACTGTTTGCAAGCTACCATTGAATAATTCAGATGAAATAATATTTAGCATTGCTGTGCAGTACCGTTTTCTGATACATTTCCATGGATTTATATGGATGCAGATATTTTCTTCTGATTCTTGAATCCGTAGATCCCAGTTCTGCTTGAATATGAACATGAATGAGTGCCATTTATGTGGATGGGGTGGCTGTTCCAGAGGAGCATTATCCTCTGTCAGATATACGTGTTCCTCAGAACCTTTCACTTGATACTGCAGAAGAGGTTTCAATCCCTAGACCGAATATTTCTAATGCCCACAAACTTGTAACTCCACAGAGTTACTAATGCCATTTGACTTGTTGATGTCCAGTAGTCCCATAAGTACTGGAAAAGAGAATGCCTTGTATGCCACACATAGATCACCTCTTAGCAGTCTGTAGGATACCAAGCAGACATTAGAAAAGTATGCAAACTCCAGAGCTGACACAATGGTTCAGGTCTTTGTTTCCCATGCACAAGTTCAATGCTGACCTCTGATCAATTCTGTATGAAGGATTCATACTCCCTCTGTGTCTATGTAGAGTTTCGCTAACCTGTCAAAAACATATTGCAGCAGCACAGACTCTAGGTGGTGCCTATCAGGAGAAGAGTTGTTTAGGCCAACAGTTTTGGGCAGTGCCTATGGTGTGGTCTATCCTGTCAATAGAATAACACAGATCACAAACTTAGTGGTTTAAAAATTGGCATTAGGTGACTGTGTCATGTTGACTAATGTTGCTTAAATGGGCATGCTTATTTCCTGGTGATAAGTATGTTCAGAACCTGTCCTACTCCGATCAATGACAGTAACCCATGCTAACAGTGAGAGGTGTATATGTGCCCCTGTTGGCCAGTGTGTGTGTGCCCACCATAAAGTCTAGAATCCCTGGGTCAATAAGCTACTGATCAGTCTGTGTCCAGTTAACAACTGGGATATGAAAGGCAGACATAAACCAATCAACCTGCCAAACATGAACTAAGGATTGCTACACTTACTATACGTTCACTGACAGAATAGTTCTTCACTTTTTATTTGTCCATGTGTTTTGGGTTTCTTATACCATGACAGGAATGGACCCCATTCCTAAATTAAAGTATGTTTAAAGTTCATGAAATTAGTATTGTTTCAATGTTTGGTGTTAGCCAGAACCAGAAGTGTTTTTTGCGGCACCTGCAATGTGTCTAGCAATGACTCCTTCTGCAATTCATATGGGGTTACACGTATCAGTAATATATCTAAGTACGACTCTAAATTCTTTTTTATAAGGCCCATTGCTCCTACTCCAATAGAAACTGCCTGGTCATCCTTCTTCCACATTACCCTCATTAGTGCCTGCAAATCCTGGAATTTTATGACTTTGTGTCTCTCACTGTACATAAGACAATGTAGTCACTGGGTGTAGCAATTTCAACAATCAATGCTACTTTTGTCTTCTTTTCATGGACTACTATATCTGGTTTTCTCACATCTATTTTTTGAACTATTGGTAATGGATGATCCCATATGATATAAACTTCATAATTTTTTATAATGCTTTGTGGTTCATGTTTCCAATGTTTTTCAGCTACTTCAATATTATAATGTTTGCATAATTCCCAATGCAACAATCTTGCCACATTATTAAGCCTTTCAGTATACAGTCCTTCTGCCATTAGTATATCATAACCAGCAACAAGACATGTGACTGTTTACAATTCTATTTTACAAAACCTGCATTTGTCTGTTTCTCCCACATTCAATGGACTTTGTAAACTAACGTGTACATAGTCCACTATCTTAGGCCGTCATTATAAACCTTTCATCTTTTGGTTTAAATTCACAAATCCTGATCAATATGTATTTATTAATTATTTTTATTTATTTTACATTTGTTTACCAGGTAGATCCGACTGGACACATGTCCTTTTTTCAGGGAGGCCTAGAGAGAAAAGCTCCACTTAACATAAATACATTAAGTACAATATAGACAAAAACACAAGATAAATATAGAAAAGAGAAGAGTCATACATGTTAAAATACATAAAAAAGATACAATATAGAAAATACAGGATGCATACAGAGTAAAATAAAGAACATACAATTTTTACACTCATTTTAAGGTAGCTTTCATATATTCAAACAATTAACTCATCAGAATACCTCTGGTTCATAGTAGGGTTAGCTAGTATTTCCTTGTCATAGGTTATTGCATTATGTAAGGATGATGTATAAGTTAGTCTCTGAGTAGTAAAAAGTGATGCCTGAAAATTGATATTTTTTTTATTTGAAGTCTGAAAAAGCATAGCATGCTTGGTGTTAGTAATAAATGATGTAGAGGTAGTTATATTTTCTGTAGGAGATAGATTAGTCAGGAGCAAAGCAACGACATAGCCACTTACTAGATAAGTGAGTTTTTAGTACTTATTTTTTTAATTAGTACAGGGTAGGGGTGGATATAATGTCTTGTGGTAGTCCATTCCAGATTTTGCCTATGTAATTTGAGAAAAGGGATTCTCCAGCTAGGTTTTTGGGTGTATTGGTCTTAATGAGGGGTTTGTTGGTGGAGCGCAGAGTTTTGGCAGTGGAATATGGTAGTACTATTTGTTTCAGGGCAGGTGTTTTCTCAGGATCATAGAAGATTTTATGGGCTGTAGTTAGCTGGTTAAAGAAAAGGAGATGGGGGAATTCCAAACAGTTGAGTTATCTGAGTGCTATACACTGGTGTGATCTAAATTGTGAATTTGTGGCATATTAAGTGATTTTATTGTAGCAGGTTTCTAGTTTTTGCCATTTCAGATTTTCTTAGGTTTAAGAGTATGGGAGATGCACAGAGCAGTGTAGAGATCAGATGGGTTTAGGTAATAGTAGCTTTAGGGTTATCTGTGAAGAAATATGTATTCCTGTTCCAAGTTTTTTCATGTACTTTTTTACTGTTTGGTATATGTGAATGTCAAATTTCATGTTGCAATCTATTTCGACTCCAAGAAGTTTAGTGTGATGTGATGGGGAGATGATGGTGTTATTTAATTAAACAATGCTAAATGTGGTCATGGGTATGATTGTTTTGATGGATGGAATATCATGAACTTGATTTTCTTGGGATTCAGGATGAATTGGGAATTTGTTAGCCATTTTTCTACTGCTAGGAAGGATTGTTGAGTTTGTGTTTGGAGTTCCTGTAAGTTGGTAGTGGCACATATGACTGTGGAGTCATCTGCATATTGGATGAAGGAGGCTTGAGGGGTTGAGGTATGGAGGTTGTTGATAAATAATGAGAAGATAAGGGGTCCTGGTACTGAGCCTTGTAGGACTCCTAGGATCAGCGGAAGTAGTGGTGAGAGTGTTTGTTGCCAGCAATCCACTTGCTGTCACCCAGTTAGGTAATCCTGTAACCAGGTAAGGATAGACTGACATAAGTTTAATTCTGCAAGGACATTTAGTAGTTTAGTATGTGAGAACATATCAAAGGCTTTGGATAGATCTAGGAAGATAGAAGATAGACGATATCAACATATTGTTTCTGTGTTGGTTGATATTTTAGACAGAGTTGATAAGATTGCATTGGGCGGTAGTTAGATAGCTCAGTTGATGTGCCACCTTTATGAAGTGATATGATGTAAGAGGTTTTCAGATGGATGGAACTAGGTGTTCTGGTATGGATCTATTGATAAGAATAGTTACTGGGTAGGCAATACCCTCAGCAGTTATTTTTAGGATGTCAGCAGGTAGGTTGTCTGCAGCTAGTGTGGTTGGTTTTAATTTCTTTAGGTGTTTTTGACTGTTTCAGTAGAAACAGGTTGCAGGGAGAAGGTAGTTGTGCTCTTGGGTGACATAGTAGTAGTTGTGATAGGAGAGGGTGACTGATTACTGAACAGTGCTGGGATAGTTTCTGTAAGGTATTTATTAAAGTGGGTAGCAACACTTTCTGTTATTATTAGTAGAGGAGCGTATACTGACTTTGCCTGGCTGCAGTATCCTTTTTATAGCTGTCCAGAATTTTTGTTGGTTATTGCGGCTCTTAGTTTGGATATCAGCATAATAATTTATTTTGTCTAGTTAAATTAGCCTCTTTGTTTTATTTCTGAGTTTCATGTAGGTTTGTAATGCAGATTGGGATCTAGTTTTGTACCAGTTTGCCTGGGCCTTGTGACCTAGTTTCTTTGTTTAGTATTGGGGTATAGTTAGCTTCAACTCAAATGTTTCTGGTGGGAACTTGTGTATTTTGGATGGTCAGAAAGATACTATTAAAATAATCTACTGCTTCTTCAAGGGGAAGTAGTTTAAGTGGTGAGCAGTTACAGCATTTCAGGATTTATATAAGGTCATTGGGGTTAAGATATTTTTGGTTTCTTATTTGTTAGTATATAGTTTGTTTTATTGGATTAGTTCATTGTCTAAGTAGATAGGTTGGTAAATGATCACTAAAGTTTATTTATTTATTTGCAACGTGATTACCGGGGAAGTCCACCAGGCCGAATTGACCCATTTTCAGTGGAGGCCCGGGGAGAAAAGCTCCAAGATGCATTATACAATTTAGATACAAATGATAGTTAATATTAAAGATCTTATGTAGAATAGTTACTCATAAATGCATTCAATATCATGCATAGTTAACAAATTCATTAAGCTTGAAGGTAGGGATCACACAGTTTCATTTGAGGAAAACAAATATGGATTAGGAGTGGAAACAGTTTACATACAAACCTTTTAAGAAAATGTAAATATGCTTTACATACACACATCAACAGTAAATTCTATTTACAATATTTACAAGGTTAGGCTGTGTGAGGGTAGCTGTAGGAGGCGAGAGCTTAGAGAGAAGCTATAGAAATTGTTGAGAGCTTAGACAGGCTCATAGGAAGATAACTATGAGAGTTGTAGAGGTTGGGAACCAGAGCGAGAACCCCCTTGGATTAGGTTGGGTGAAGGAAGGTACATTTCCATTTAGTGGACAGGTGTTTGAATAGTTGGGTTTTGAAGTTTTCTGAGTTTGGTATGGTTCTTATTGTGGAGGGAAGGGAATTCCATTTTTTGCCTCGTGAGAAAGATAGGAGAAGTTGGCCAGCAGGACGTTTAGGTTTATGGATAGTAATTAAGTTCTGATTTTCAGATATGAGAGCTCTGTTGGGTGTATAAGACGGAAGGATGTTAGTTAGAGTGGGACATTTTATTGGGTGAAATATGAGTCTATGTGCAGTAGTGAGTTGGAGATAGTCTAGGTAGTTTGGGAGTTCAAGCCAATTCAGGGATTGTAGAGTTAGGCAGTGATGGGTGGTATTTTTAGATTTAGAGGCAAATTTAGAGATTTTGTTGTAGCAGTTTTCTAGTTTAGAGGTGATAGAGGAGGACAGGTTGGTTAGGAGAGGGGCTCCGTATAATAAGGAAGGAAAAAGATAAGTCAAGGCCAGAGTTTGCCTGGTACAGTTGGAGAGAAAGCGATTATTCCTATACAGCATACCTAGCTTTTGGTGGGTTTTCTTAATATTTTGTTGAATATGAATATGTGTTCATCTACAGTAATGCCAAGTAGTTTGGCAGAAGGGACTACTTCTATAGGTGAGTTGCTTTGACTATAGACTTTGAAGTTGTTTTTATCGTAGGAGAGGGTCTTTGTGGAAGGGAATAGTAGAATCTTTGATTTATTTGCATTGAGAGAGAGAGGTGGTTTTGGCACAGACAGCCAGTGTGCAAAGAGAGGGCAGGTCTATTGGTTAAGATCCATTCGAGAGTTGAATGTTTATTGGCTGGTTATTTATCCTGGGGTGTTTGTATGAGTTGGGTGAAGCTGTGTAGAGTGATGCAGTTTTTGGGTTTATGGGAATTGGAGTCTGACTAGCCGACATTAAAGTCACCCATGATTATAGTTTTCTCAGATAATGTTTTTGTGGTCCAGTACAATATATTTTCTAAGGGTTGGATATGATCTCCTAGTAGTATATAGATGCCTATTACATTTATATGTTTTTTGGGATTGATGTTAAATTTGCTAAGTAGTAGTTCTACATTGTCAAAGTTTGGAATTTGATCTTCTAGAGTTTTTAAGGAGAGGTGATTTTCGAAGAGTATTTTCACACCTCCTCTTCTTCTATTTAACCTGTCATGGTGTATATTATAGCCTGGTGGGAGAATGTCATTATTAGGGGTCTCTGGCTTTAGCCATGTTTCAGTGATAAGTACAATGTTAGGAGAATATTGAGAGATGTAGGCATGCAGCTCATGGGTTTTGTTATTAATATTACTTCTGTTAATAGTTAAGAGTAGGATATCATTTTTGTTTCTAGGTAGAATGGCTGTTGGTTGAGAGTAGATGTTATTTTGCAAGGTCGAGCTGCTCAAACTGGCAATTGGACCAGGGTTTGGGTGTATGTCCCCACTATGAGTTAGTTTAGATGCTATATTTACTACAGTGTTTAGTAGTTTCACTATGAATTAATTGTATTTCAAGGAGATGCTAGGGATGTTAGGGTGAGGGAGTATGGTGCGGTTTGTATACTGGAGGGTTGTGATGTTAATGATAGAGAGAGTTATAGTAATGTTGATTAATTTTGGCTTTTGTTGGTAGATGTTAGAGATAGAGTAGTAGGGGATGGGGACATCTATTTTGGTGTGATAAGAGGCGCTATGCTCAGCTAGTGTGAGAAGTATTAGTGTGAATGTGTGTATCTATAGTTGGTGCTTGAAATGCAGTGGAGATTGACAGAGCACCATTTTCCTTGATGTGGGTGGTGTTTTCTGATTGGACATTTTATCCAATTTGTTTGTTTTAATATTTGTTGTGGGAGTTGAGTTGAGAGGTTTAATTGGCCAGTGCTGGTATGTAAGGCGTAATGCTGGGACTGGCTGGCTAGTCTAGGAGGAGTGGTTAGAGCAGGATAAGTCTGAGGAGAGTGGGGGTAGGTGAGAATGGGGGTAGCATAGAGGAGTGGAGTGAGCCCAAGCATAGGGAGGGTAAACAGAGTGGGATTGACCAGGAATGGCACAATGTGTGAACAACAAGAACAATCTGTTGTTCAGGTGAGTGCAGGCATTGGATCTGCATTGGGCTATGTTTAGTTGCAATCAAGCTTAGTGTATATAGTACCAGTATTGACTTTAATAATAAAAAAGGAAGCATCTATTTGGTTAGGTAACTGTTACAGTTGTTTGAGCCATTAAATTTGGGCTAGCTGTAATAAGAAAAAGGTGGGGGTGATAATTAGCTATTACAGGTCTCAGTTCTTGTGATGTGCAAGCACCTTTGAGGGAGAGTTGTACAAAAAACATTTGATAAAGTATTCCACATACAAGTTTAGCTGGCCAACTGTAGTGATGGCAATGCTGAATTGTATATATATATATATATATATATATATATATATATATATATATACACCTTGCTTACCTATAGTTTCACTCTTAAGTTATTGGGAGAAGTAGGTGCTGCAGAAGGATGGAGTTTGAGTCAGGGTACCTAAAGTTAGGATACAACGAGAAAGAGGGAGAAAGGTGAGGGATTTGATAACAGTCAGAACTAAATAGATTGGGGTCAGCTGACTGCACTAGAAGGGAGTTAAGAATAAACAGTAGCGGTTTGTTTCAAAAATACATTCATTCCCAGTATACAGTTCAGTTGTCTGAGCTATCAAATGTAAACACAGTGAAAAAAAACTGCCTCACAGTTTATGGCAGAGCTGCGTTCTTTGTAACAAAATAAGCAGGTATTTCAGTACATTAGTAACACCACAGAATAAACTTAAAGCATGTAATCATTTAATTACATAAGTATTTGCAAGGTACTGTGTTTTATATTATAGTATTATACCCTTATATTTTACTCAGCTATACCCAGCCATACAAGCAACTATTTTCTAGGCAAAGCCAAGTCTGTTAATCAGTTGCTTAGGAATGGCAAGCAGACACCTCACACCACCGAGCAGATCAGTCCTCAACAGTAGAATTCTTATACTGCACTGTTGTTATATAGAAAGCACGTATTGAAGCCAATACTTTAGTTGAATTGCCTATACATTATGATATACCAGTTCTATTACAATTAAAGCCTGAGGTAACTGCATACAGTAATGTTAATTCCTGCAAGTAAGAATGTATAAATCTTAGTCATACTTTTCTAATCCACCTATTGAACACAGTAAAATGTCTGTAGATATGGCCGTACATCACCAGAAGCCGCGACCGTGTGTTATAATGTTGTTTGAATGGGATAATCAATGGCAGTGAACACTAAGGCTACAATATTTAACACATGAAAATTATGATGGGAAGGGAGAAGGATGGCAATAGTTCCTGGTTGTGGATGATATACAATATGAAAATGGCTAAGGCTACAGTATTTAACAGGTGCAAAGCATGATGGGAAGGAGGAAGGATGTCAATAGTCAGTTCACGGTCGTGGATGGCAGACAGTATGAATAGGGAGCTATAAGTAGGACAAGGAATGACAGAATGTGTGAACAACAAGAAACAATCTGTTGCTCATGAGAGTGAGGGCACTGGGTCTGCACTGAGCTATGCACTGAGCTATGTTTATTGCAATCTAGCTTAATGTATATAGTATCAGTATTGACTTTAATAACAAAAAATGAAAAAACTATTTGGTTAGATAACTCTTACAGTTGTTTGAGCCATTTAATTTGGGCTACCTTTAATAAGGAAAAAGTGGGAGGAGATAATTTTGCAATTGCAGTCTTGGCTCTGCTGATGTACAAGCACTTTTGAGGGACAGTAATACAAAACACCTTTGATAAAGTATTCCACATACAAGTTTAGCTGGCCATAGGGAGTGACCTCAGTGTTGAGGTATATAGATATGCACCACTTTCACCTGTAGTTTCACTCAAGTTATGGGGAGAAGTAGGTGCTGCAGAAGGATGGAGTTTGAGTCAGGGTACAAGTTTAGCTGGCCATCGGTAGTGACCACATGAGGCTGTTCCAAAGGTTTTCTATACCTGCAACAATATTTATGCATTTTCCACATTTCTTGTCTTCTCATCTGATCCTTTACTTTATATTTTTTCTTTGGGTTTTTGGTACATTCAGTTGCTGTCCGATTTTTTCTACTTATGCTCTGATTTCCATTCCCATGTGCCACTAATGCCCATCTGCTAAATTAAGCAGGGAAATCATCTTACACATTTTCTCTTCATGTTTTAAAACTTTGACTATGTTTGGGTCTTGTGAGGTCAGCAGATATATATGCAGTCCTACGATTGCAGATCTATACATGTAATCGATTTCAAGGAGGCCCTTACCTCCTTCAGAATGGAGAATATCTAGTCCTGGTATACACTGATTTTTATAAATCATTTGATGAACATGAAGCATCCTTCTTGTTTTCCTAGTCACCCAATTCAACACATTTTGGGCCCAGTCAACCACTCCAAAACTGTAAGTTATGACTGGAAGAGCAAATTGTTTTTAGTTTCGACTTTATTCCTAGATGTCAGTGTTGTTTTCAGTATTAATTTTAGACTTCTAAAATATTCCTTACTACTTTATTCACATTTGTTCATGTTTTATTGTTGATCCTCAATTCCCAAAAATGTATACACTCCTTCTTGCTCAAGTTCTTTTGTACCGCATTCCTGTCCCAAACTGATGTTTTCTTGGTGCTGCCGGTTTCCTGCTTTAAAGGTTGCTTTTGTACATTTATCAAGACCAAATGATATTCTTGTATCATCTTAAAAAGTTTTGACCACTTGCAGTTGTGCTTTAAGTGCCTTAGCTGATAAACTATACAGTTTAAAATCATCCATGAAAAGAAGAAGTCTTTACACGTTGTTTTCTGGAAGCCAAATTATAGACATTTCCTAATCTTTTAAGTAGACCACATAATGGGTTTAGGGCAAGACAAGAGAGCAGAGCCGACAAAGAGTCACCCTGGAATATTCCCCTTTGAATTTTTATCCCTGGAATAATTATTTGTCCTTAATCATGGCTTAATTGCAAAGTGGTTTGCCACTGTTTCATGGCCACTGTAATGTAATCGATCAGTGTATGGTGTATCGTATACATTTTAAGCACTCTTTTATTCATGAATGTGGGATACTGTCAAATGCTTTTTTTGTAGTCTATCCATGCCATACTTAGATTCTTCCCCTTTTTTACACTTCTCCATTATGACTTTATTTAACAACAAATGATCCTTTGTTCCATGTGACTTTCTTCTGTTACCCTATTGTTCTATTGCCATGACTGAGTTTTCTTCTAAATGGCTATAAACTCTGTTAGCATCTATTTCAGTGTATAATTTATACATCACTGGAAAGCAAGTTATTGGTCTATAGTTTTTAGGGTAGCTTACAAGTCTGCTCTTAAGTAGGAGTAATGTTTTAATGTTGTTAACCAGGTTGCTGTCTGTTTGAGGTGTGCATATAAATAGTTCTTACTCATGGCTAAAATCTTCATGTAAAGATGTTAATATTATAATGCCAGAAGTTAGGTACTGCATCTGGGCCTGGGGTTTTCCAACTAGGAGCTTTTCTTAACTTGTATTTCTAATCTCTCTGGCTGTTACTTCATCCCATTTTATATCCTGTACATTTGAACTTCTTATTTTTTTTTTTACTTCTTTTATCCATTTTGTATCTTTGTTATGTTCCACAGGATCTTCATAGATATTTTTCTAAAATGTATCTATTTCTTCTTTTTTCTTTTTTTTTTTTTGGTAGTGTTTCAGTTCCTTTTGCCTTGTTTCCCCAATTCTCCATAAAACATTTTTGGGTCATCAGTAAATTGCTTATTTTGTACTTTCCAGTTATATTTATCTGCATATCTTCTAAGTTTTTCTGCCCGTGGTGATATTTTTCATTTTTTTATTTGTGTTACTGCTCTAGGAAGTGGATGACATGATGGTAAGAAAGAGGTTAGACATCCTCTGTATCCAGGAGATATGATGGAAGGGCAGTTTAGCAAAGCCACTTGGCATGGGATCCAGGAGGTATAGGAATTGTAGTAAGGGAGATAATCTAGAAGACAGTGAAGGCTGTCATCAGAATTAGTGACAGACTCATGGCAATCATACTCCAGTGAAAGGACAGGTAGTATTCATAATCTCAGCCTATGCCCCACAGTAGGTTCTGACAGCAAGGAAAGAGCACATATCAGCTAACAGTTGCAGGACGTAGCAGATAAAGAAGGGCAACATGAGTTGGCACTGATAATGGAGGATCTAAATGCACATATTAGGACAGACAGAATAGCATATGAGGACATTTTGGGTCCGCGTGTGGAAAAATAGGAACAAAGAAGGTGGGGCCATTTTAGACTTTTGGCTAACAAATGGCTTAATTTAAACACTCCTGAGTTTGTAAATCTTTTAAGAAATTTGTGTTTTTTGTATTAGTTAAAACTGATTGCAGAAAAGGATCTGCACTTTGGGAAGACAAACAAGGGAGAGCTGAGTTAATTTGGCATGAGTTAAACTCTACAAAATTACAGGGACTCAGTAATTACATTTCAGTTTTGCTGGGATGAAAATGAGATTATACTATATATGATCTTGTGTTTCATGTTTTTAATAATGATAGAATGATTTTCACAATATGACTGAGCAAGGGTATTTTAAAATGTTTGTGTTGGGTAGTCCAAACATTTTTTGGTTTAGATGAAAGCACACAACTGATTTGTGATTTTTTTTTTTGTATTAAACAATTTGTTTGCAATGTCTCTTGAAAGTGATTTGTTTTGCATTTAGATTAAGGCAGATTCTAAAGATATGATTTACATGATGTCCAATTACAAAACAATGATCCGTTCAAGCCATGGTAGAGATGTAGCCTTCCTAATGCTAATTATGTGCACTTGTGTTGGGGATGACAAAAAATGGAATATTTGGTCCCAACTGGTAGATACTGCCATGTGGGATATGCATTCCAACCTATCTCATATCAATCATCCAAAATATTTTTTTTTTACTTCTATCAAGACATGATTACTTACAGACAGACATTAAGGGATATGTAAAGTTGCTCATATGACTGACATGTGCAATATTGTTATAATGTTGAGATATGGCCCAGATGATATGCATATTTTGTTTGCTACATATGGATATAGACTATGGTAATTTATGCACGGCTAAAAATGCTCATATCAGCTACAAGACTGTTTTGCATTGTATGATGTTTACATAGTTGAATGTCCAAGTTTTGGAGTTTGCAGGTTTATCCTGCTGTATGGATTAGGTTGTTTTTCAGTTTGGTCCTGGTAATGTTCAATTATTTTTTTAATAATATTTATTATTATGATTTATATTATTACAACTTTCAAGTGTATTAATTATTAGCAAATAGGTGACTTCATGTGATTATGTCTCAGACTGGATTTTATTAAAATGAAGCAGTTTGTTAATGTTAAATAAACCATTGACGACAATGGCCAAGATATGAGATGGATTTAACTAATGAAAAAATGATGATTTTGTGGCACCCCAAGTGTGTACATTTTGAGTTAATTAACTAATTACAGCCAATTGACACCTCCAGGTGCTTGTGCAGTTACAGCCTACTGATGGCTCTAGGCATCACATATTGCTTGTTCATATTTGCATTAATAATTCCAAAACAATGCTGCATACAAAAGTATTAAAACATTTCAGCTTAAATGTTACACCATGGCACATACCACTGAATTGATATTTGACCTCTATCTAGAGCATATAAAGAGATAATTGTTGTTTATATAATATTTAATTATAATGCCATAAAATGCATGTTTTTTTCTAAATATTTCAACAACCAAGTAGCATAGAGAGAACTGCTTAGCCTCATATGAAAACTTTCAGCTGGATGAACAAAATGTTGATGACAGTATGTTTGTAACTTGAGTGGCTGCTGGGATATAGTAAGCTGTTTGTAAAATATTACAAACGTAAGAGTTATTGTGTTTAGCGTGACTTATAAAATACTACTTAAGACATAAAACCTAAGAATAACAATGCTACCACTATAAAAATAGTTTATGCTGAAGAGTTTGAAATTTACATTTTTGGTAACCTCTATGATTCCAGCTGTATGAACATTTGTTTGAAATGTGAAGACATAATTTTACTCTATCAAAAATACATAGGCTCTGCCCATTGGCGGTTGCAGTGCAAATGTAAAAGCTCCACTGGGAGGAATGTTAATATGTATGCGAGATCCTTAAGAGATGAAAAGTGTAGGAATCTGAGAAATATGGCTAATCTGCCAGTATATTCATAAAACTCCATGAGATGTTGGTTTTCTACTTCTCATAAGAGGAAAACAACATTGAAATGAAAATAGTATCCCAAGAAGGGTTTATGATCGGATTAAAATATTCTGCTTTCTCAAACACTCCATTCTGTACAAGGACACATCGGAGCCATGGTGGCCTCCATGTTTATGCAACTAGTTTGTTGGTAGCATCTCCCATTGATGGAAAAGAAGCTGCTGTCTAAACCAATAACAAGTAGACCCAGGTTGCTTGAATCTCATTTTGTGAGATTCTGTTTGTTCTGGAAAGGAGCTCATTTATAGCCTCAGTGCTGTGGTTGTAAAGTAGAACTATGTAAACTGACTCAACATTTATTGTCACTATGATTTCATTATTTTTCATTTAAATCTGTAAACTTTTCACTTTAAAGTTGATAAAGTCCAAAAATAAAGACTGACTACTAAATACAATGGGTTTCAAAATACTTTATGGGTTCAGTGAAGGAGCACAACTCTGGCCAACAAATAGAGGGAAGAAGATCTTGTTTCCGTTCAACAGGTATTAACAGGTGGTCAGTGATAAAAAAAACCTTAGATTACAGATAATAAAAACATTCTCATCCATGTTATCTAGCTTTAGCATAATCTGCCTTTAAGAATTTGATGTGTCTTATTCTGTGATAGGGGCTTAACATTTGCAGTAGTTTAACAGGGGGTCCATTTTGGCATTACAGTGGTTGGCACCACAATCTACAATTGCATTCACCCTATCCACCTGCATAATTCTGATTGGTCATTACTGAGCATTTTTAGGGCTTATAATTCCTTATAGGTTAAGTCAGAATATTTTTTTTTTTTTGTTTAGAGTTTTCCCCAAAGATTATAAATTCACCACTTGCAGACCTTTTTCAAGGTAGACAATGTTAGGGACTGGATAAAAGAATATGGTTTACTTCACCTGCATGTTGTTCTGACATGATCTGGGACCAAATTTGTAGGCTGAGGTTCATCGTGAATATTTTCAGCAAACAGACAATGGAAATGAGATGGATATTCTATTGGCAATAAATGGGAAACTATTTTCCAGAAGATTGTGTGCAACATAATAAAGACTTTGCTGCAAAGGCTGATGATTTCAATGTTGCTAGGTTGACGCGAGTTGTTTGTTGTTTCATTTATCAGGGAATTAGCTAATTCTTGGGAAGATAGTTAACCCTTTGTTCTCCATTCCTTTCTTCATGGTATTTTGTGCATGTCTTGTGACATTTCTGCTTTAGTGGTAGACACTTGGTACATTGGCCTTAGGTGATGATCACAGCTGATATGACACCCCAGCCCCATGTACACAGTACTGATAAGGGGATTGATGCCAATGCCAAAGGATATTAGGAAGAGTGGAGTTAGGTCCTTGTGATTGTGAGCTGCCATACCCTTCAAATTTTATTTAATTTCATACAGTCCTGGGTGCACTGGGTCTGGTATCATTGTCATTGCTTTTTGTATTATGTTTTTTTTTTAAGCCAGAAAGGATTATTTCCATATTAATGATAATGAGAATTTTGTTGTTGTAGTCCTGGATACTCTTTTTAATATTCTGCCCTTTGCATCTACTCTTTTAAAAAAGCTTTTCTCAGGGTTTTGGTGTCATTTCAACCACCAAAGGAGGCACTGGTGTTGGATCTTCTAAGGTCCAAGTTGGCAGTAAGAATGCCATTGTCCAGATTGCACTTCCTGTTTATAGGTTCATAGGAGTTTAGTAGGCTAAAGACCAAAAGGGCCTTTTTAAGCCTAGCCATGCATCCCAAATCTCTGACAAGCTCCGGTACACTTGATAAGTGTAAGCATGGGCCTGGGAGATGAACCATTTACAGGTTACCTGTTTGCATCAGAAACATAGGTATTAAACCAGGGATGAATTTCTGGTTTCCCATCCAATTGTCCAATTTGCACTTGAATTGGATTAGGGAAGAACTCTGCTTCACATGGATGGGTAGCCTGTTCCATAGACAGGGTAGTCTCTGGGATACATACCTATTTCTCCAGCAGGTTCTGTTTATATCACAGGTAAAGTTTAAGTCTATAGAATGGGTAATTCTGGTACTGTTTGTTTTGTGGATATGCAGGAGGTCCATCAGAGTGGGGTCTGACAATGCCCTGTATGCCAGGCATATATCTCCCCTCAAAAGCCTGTAGGAGACAAAATACATGGATAGGGCCTTGAGGCAGTCTGCATAGGACATATTACTTATGCCTGTATTCTTTTAGTTAGGAACCTCTGTGGACATTCCATTTGTTGGATATGCCTAATTAAGTATATACAAAAGGGTATTTCAAGTATTTAAAGTATTTAAAGTGCACTCTTGACTATAGTCTTTGAGGTTTCTGTGAAATTTCTTGGCTTTCATTACAATATTTTTTTCTTTGTTTATGTATTGACACAGCCACTTATATTTTTCATTAAGGATTCAGAAGAAATTATTTTTGGATTAATAATATTTTATTTTTTCTATGATGGTTTGTCACCTGCAATTGTGATGCCTATATCTATCTATCCATATGTATATATATATATATATATATATATATATATATGTATAAACATATATATATATCAGTATTCCAAACATTTTTTTTTTTAATTTTCATTCTCTTACTGCAAATTGGACTATTAATTTTCTTCACTATTATTTCATGTTGAAAGCTTTTTTATCCTAAGGGGACAAAGGACCTTCAAATTGTCTAAGCTGTCTTATAAGTAATGAATATCCCATTAAAGGTTCTTATTCTTTTTAAATGTCTTTTAATGTTCTTTGAACTATGTTAACATCAACAGGCCGGTTCTCTTTTTTGGCCAGAATGCTAGGATGATCTAGCCTTTTCTTATTTGTTTTACCTTTCAAAGAGTTAATTGGGTATCTAAAGAATTATCTTCATCATAACAGCACTAGCAGGTAAAATGCAGTTCCGTTCAATATAAAAAAACAAGCCAAAAAGACCAATCAGGCTGAAATACCAGTGAGGACCATAATAGGTTCATAAGTGTTTACTAGGCTAATGACCACAAGGGCCTTTTTAAGCCTAGCCATGCATCCCAAATCTCTGACAACTTCTGATACCCTTGATAAGTGTAAGCATGGGCCTGTGAGATTAATCATTTACAGGTTAACTCTTTCCATTTGATACATAGTTGCCAAACCAGGGATGAATTTCTAGTTTCCCATCCAATTGTCCAAGTTGCACTTGAATTAGGTTAAGGAGGAACTCTGCTTCACATGGATGAAGAGCCTGTTCCATAGATGAGGTAGTCTCTGGGATACATACCTATCTCTCCAGCAGGTCCTATTTATATCACAGGCAAGGTTTAAGTATTTATTTATTTATTTATTTATTTATTTTATTTATTTATTTGCAGTTGGTTTACCAGGAAGGTCCATTGGGCTAAGATAACCCTTTTTCAACGGAGTCCTGGGAAGAAAAGCTCCAAATATACAAATATACAAAATATTTGATAATAAACATGCTTAAGAATACACAGGGTATAATAAACAATTTTGCACAGTATTACAAGTACTACTACATACTGCAGTGGTGGTGCTGCGGTAGCGTTGTCATCTCACAGTTAGACATTGCCCATTCGATTCCTAGTTAGAGCGTCTTCTGTGTGGCGACATCCGTGAATGGGTGTTCCTTCATTGAAGGTTGTGCGTTAGGCCCAGCAAGACAGCACGTAAAAATCTACTGCCAATCATTAGCGGACCGGAGTTCCGCTGTGGCGACCCCTAAACGGGAAAAGCCGAAAGACACGACAACATTACAAGTACTACTACAAGCATGAATTTAGGTACAATTTAAAGAAAGAATAAGCATCATAAGCATTATTTGAAAAAGTTGTTTTTTACGGTGATAGAAAAGAAAGACAGTTATTGGTTACATTAGAAGTAAGTGAGCTGGTACTGACAGAGAGACTATGTTTCAGATTTAGTTTATGTAGGAGTAGTACAGTAGTATTCCCAATGGGATGTTAGGTGTGAGTGAAGCAAGGTTTTAAAGGAGGCATGAGTTCCAGAGGCATGTTAGAAAAAACGATACTATATGTTTACCTGGTGGGTGGGCAGGTTTGTGTAATTCAATAAGATTTTGAGTGTTTGATCTTAAGAGTCTGTCAGGAGTGTGTATTTTGAAGGTGAAAGCTAGAGTGGGACAGAGAGAGGGAGTGAAAATAAGTTTATGAGCTTGGATGAGTTGGATATAAGTGAGATAGTGGGGAAGCTGTAGTCAATTCAGTTTATGAAGAGCAATACAGTGGTGAGTGGAAGATTGGTGACCTGTGGTAGATTTTGAGATTTTATTGTAGCAGGAGGTTAGTTTGGCCTTAAGGGAAGATTATAGGTTAGTAAGATGAGGGGAACCATGTAGGAGAGATGGGATGATGTATGTGGTGGAGAGAATTATTTTGGTAGAAGAGGAGAGATAGCGATTGTGGTGGTATAGCATTCCAAGTTTCTGATGTGCTTTCTTAATGTTTGTATGTAGGCTTATAAATGGAGTTATATCAATAATAAAAGAACTACCTATGGAATGAATGTTAGGGGTCACAATCGAGATCAGAATAGACCCGAACAAGAGGGAGAAATACAGCATTATGATGATTTTTTAAGACAGAGACAAAATTGGAGCGGAGATCACAAACGGGAAAATCAACAGTGGAGACAGGGAGACAGGGGGAGACGATATCCCCAGAGAAACAGATAGCACATGTAATATCTCAACCAGGCTGTGAACAGGAACACATTACAATTGATGGTATCATTCACTGTCTGGGAGATTTTAAAATATACAATTAAACACAACATCCTGTTCGAATTGAACATTTTAAGTTGTTTTCAAAAGGAATGAAATATACACCCAGGAGGAAATTCAACTTGGTTGACACACTAGTTGAATTTAAATTATATATGAGAAAATTAAACCTGGGTGTATTCTTTCATAATCCAGCTAACGGGGGAACTAGTAACAATAGTTTAAAGAAAAAAGCAATTTTACCCCCCCCCCCCAATGCACAATACCTTAACTACATTTGACAAGGTAGTAACTAAGAAAATATATGAATTGTATAACAAGACACAAAAAGTTAAGGTCAATACTAACTGGAGCAGAGATGAAGACAGAGCTTTATGTCACCTTTGTGATACTAACAGCATCTGAATAATGACACAGGACAAGTGAGGGGGAATAGTATGGTATGACTTGGATGATTATACTCAGAAAATATTTGATATACTCAACGAATCTGAACAATATGAGACTTCATTCTTAAATCAAATTAATATAGCACATAGAAGGATAGACCTGTATCTAGAGGAATTCTTATTAGATGAACGTATAGATATAGATCTATACAGATATTTGAAAGTGGACAATCCAGTACTAGCAACCATCGTAGGCATACCGAAAATTCACAAGAGTATACATAATCCCCCTTTCAGACCTATCATCTCTGGACATAGGAGTAAAACTTTTCCATTTGGAAAAGTCATTGACCAATGGTTAAAGCATATATACACCAAAGTCCCACATTTAATAAAAGACTCTTGGGACTTTTTGGGAAGATTCAAGGCAGAATTATGGGGCAGTAATTTGATATTCGTAACCATAGACATAACAGATTTATTCTCCTGTATTCCCAAAACTGATGGTATTATGAGATTCACCAACAGCATAAATAAATATTCACAACTCGAGTGGGACAGAATAGAACTTATCACTGAATTCATCAACATAGTACTAGACAACAACTATATATACTTAGAAGGGGAATATTATAAACAATCTTTAGGTGTAGCTATGGGAGCGGCATGTGCCCTCATCTATGCCAATCTTGTATTACTAGACTGGGAAGAAGAATTCATCCTAGATACTCCTTGGAAGGAATATATAGTTTGTTATGTGAGATTTTTGGATGATATGTTCTTGTTGTGGAAGGGGACTGAAAATTCTGTAACCCAATTCATAGATTATATCAATCACAGTAGCCCTTATTTAAAATTTACATACAACACAAGTAAGATGGGAATAAACTATTTGGATACATTTATATTTAATGAAGGAAATACTTTTCAATTTAGAATCCATAGGAAAGAAACTTTTTGTAATTCATATCTGGAATATACCAATAACCATCCTTATACCCAGAAAAAAAGTATTTTAAAAGGGCAATATATAAGGGCGGCCAGAATGACTACCCTTAAAGAGGGCATGATTAAAGAAATTAGGTTCATAGGTGAACTATTTAGAAAAAGAGGATATCCCGAGAACCTAATCAAAGACATCACTGAATATGTGATTAGCGAATGGGGGAAGAAATATGTCCCACATTTAGGTAATGTTACAAACATCCAGAACATTACAGACAAGTACAGAGATAACACTGGATATCAAAGGGCTTACATTTTAGAATTTAGTCCATATGTTGGTGAAATTAGAAACATAATTGAACAAAATTGGAACATATTAACAAGTGATGACACTATGTATGGTAAAATTGGAGAAAAAACTTCTTTTGTATACAAAACAGGTACGGACATTAAGAAGATGATATAATTCAAGACATCTAGCAAGAGAGACATAGCAAACAAGAATTTTGAGGGAACTACAAGATGTGGACATTGTAATCAATGTCATTATATCATGGAAGACAAACAGTTGTGCCTAGAGAATAATATTAAGAGTAGAATATATTTCAGTAGGGGGAATTGTCAGACACAGCATGTCATCTATTTAGGGAAGTGTACATCATGCCCCAGTTATTATGTGTGGAAAACGGATAGAAGGTTGAGAAATCGGATATATGACCACCTCTATTGTATAAAAAAGAAAGACATGAATAATGCACTATGTAGGCATTTAGAAGAAAGTACTGGATGTGATTCCTTCAAGTTTGCAATACTGGAAGTTGTCAGGAGTGACCCTAGAGGTGGTAATATCAAGGCTATACTGGGAGAGAAGGAAATCAAATGGCAGATAAGATTAAATGCTGCCAGTGCCCCAGGAATTAATGAACATATACCTACTAAACCCCTTATTAGAGTTTAAAATATTTCAAAGTATTTACTACGGATTTCATACATTAGACATCATTTTAGAAAAGATGGATAGGTGTAAAAATAAGTACAAATACACACAGTGAGAACATAGGGATTATTGGAAATACAGGAGTCTTTTAAATTATAATTTAAATTATTATTGAATATACTTATAGACAGGATAGAATACAATTTAATGTATTATTCACCCGAACAGGATGTTTATGTATTAATTATGTTTTAGTAATATATTTATTATGTAAGCACATCGATTTTTATAAAATAATTATTTATACAAAGTATTATTTTAGAATTTCAATGTTAATTAATTAAATGAATAATTGATTGTCAAGGACGGGAAAATACAAAGTACAAAAGGGTTTGAAAATTATGATGAGTGTCCTGATGAAATCTACGGTCAGTAGAAGAAAGCATTCAACCTGTTATTTTAGTGTGGTACATTAAACCGGTTTTTATATACAATTGGACCGTGTCACCTGCTTCTTGGAATCTATTTTTGTTTTGCATTTTTGGCTCTTTACAAATTACATATATATAAATGAATTACATACAAAAACATGTTTGCTCATAAAAACTTATATTTCCAAATAACAAAATCAACCACAGCAAAAAAATGAATCAGT